>NC_037669.1:4791005-4871240 GCF_003255815.1 Theropithecus gelada | reverse complement strand
TGGTAGTTTGTATTTCTGTGGGGTCGGTGGTGATATCCCCTTTATCATTTTTAATTGCGTCGATTTGATTCTTCTCTCTTTTCTTCTTTATTAGTCTTGCTAGCGGTCTGTCAATTTTGTTGATCTTTTCAAAAAACCAACTCCTGGATTCATTGATTTTTTGGAGGGTTTTTTGTGTCTCTATCTCCTTCAGTTCTGCTCTGATCTTAGTTATTTCTTGCCTTCTGCTAGGTTTGGAATGTGTTTGCTCTTGCTTCTCTAGTTCTTTTAATTGCGATGTTAGAGTGTCAATTTTTGATCTTTCCTGCTTTCTCTTGTGGGCATTTAGTGCTATAAATTTCCCTCTACACACTGCTTTAAATGTGTCCCAGAGATTCTGGTATGTTGTATCTTTGTTCTCATTGGTTTCAAAGAACATCTTTATTTCTGCCTTCATTTCGTTATGTACCCAGTAGTCATTCAGGAGCAGATTGTTCAGTTTCCATGTAGTTGAGCGGTTTTGATTGAGTTTCTTAGTCCTGAGTTCTAGTTTGATTGCACTGTGGTCTGAGAGACAGTTTGTTATAATTTCTGTTCTTGTACATTTGCTGAGGAGTGCTTTACTTCCAATTATATGGTCAATTTTGGAGTAAGTACGATGTGGTGCTGAGAAGAATGTATATTCTGTTGCTTTGGGGTGGAGAGTTCTATAGATGTCTATTAGGTCTGCTTGCTGCAGAGATGAGTTCAATTCCTGGATATCCTTGTTAACTTTCTGTCTTGTTGATCTGTCTAATGTTGACAGTGGAGTGTTGAAGTCTCCCATTATTATTGTATGGGAGTCTAAGTCTCTTTGTAAGTCTCTAAGGACTTGCTTTATGAATCTGGGTGCTCCTGTATTGGGTGCATATATATTTAGGATAGTTAGCTCTTCCTGTTGAATTGATCCCTTTACCATTATGTAATGGCCTTCTTTGTCTCTTTTGATCTTTGATGGTTTAAAGTCTGTTTTATCAGAGACTAGGATTGCAACCCCTGCTTTTTTTTGTTCTCCATTTGCTTGGTAAATCTTCCTCCATCCCTTTATTTTGAGCCTATGTATGTCTCTGCATGTGAGATGGGTCTCCTGAATACAGCAGACTGATGGGTCTTGACTCTTTATCCAGTTTGCCAGTCTGTGTCTTTTAATTGGAGCATTTACTCCATTTACATTTAAGGTTAAGATTGTTATGTGTGAACTTGATCCTGCCATTATGATATTAACTGGTTATTTTGCTCGTTAGTTGATGCAGTTTCTTCCTAGCCTCGATGGTCTTTACATTTTGGCATGTTTTTGCAATGGCTGGTACCGGTTGTTCCTTTCCATGTTGAGTGCTTCCTTCAGGGTCTCTTGTAAGGCAGGCCTAGTGGTGACAAAATCTCTAAGCATTTGCTTATCTGTAAAGGATTTTATTTCTCCTTCACTTATGAAACTTAGTTTGGCTGGATATGAAATTCTGGGTTTAAAATTCTTTTCTTTAAGAATGTTGAATATTGGCCCCCACTCTCTTCTGGCTTGTAGAGTTTCTGCCGAGAGATCTGCTGTGAGTCTGATGGGCTTCCCTTTGTGGGTAACCCGACCTTTCTCTCTGGCTGCCCTTAAGATTTTTTCCTTCATTTCAACTTTGGTGAATCTGGCAATTATGTGTCTTCGGGTTGCTCTTCTCGAGGAGTATCTTTGTGGCGTTCTCTGTATTTCCTGGATTTGAATGTTGGCCTGCCCTACTAGGTTGGGGAAGTTCTCCTGCATGATATCCTGAAGAGTGTTTTCCAACTTGGTTCCATTTTCCCCCTCACTTTCAGGCACCCCAATCAGACGTAGATTTGGTCTTTTTACATAATCCCATACTTCTTGCAGGCTTTGTTCATTTCTTCTTCTTCTTTTTTCTTTTGGTTTCTCTTCTCGCTTCATTTCATTCATTTGATCCTCAATCGCTGATACTCTTTCTTCCAGTTGATCGAGTCGGTTACTGAAGCTTGTGCATTTGTCACGTATTTCTCGTGTCATGGTTTTCATCTCTTTCAGTTCGTTTATGACCTTCTCTGCATTAATTACTCTAGCCGTCAATTCTTCCACTTTTTTTTCAAGATTTTTAGTTTCTTTGCGCTGGGTACGTAATTCCTCCTTTAGCTCTGAGATATTTGATGGACTGAAGCCTTCTTCTCTCATCTCGTCAAAGTCATTCTCCGTCCAGCTTTGATCCGTTGCTGGCGATGAGCTGCGCTCCTTTGCCGGGGGAGATGCGCTCTTATTTTTTGAATTTCCAGCTTTTCTGCCCTGCTTTTTCCCCATCTTTGTGGTTTTATCTGCCTCTGGTCTTTGATGATGGTGATGTACTGATGGGGTTTTGGTGTAGGTGTCCTTCCTGTTTGATAGTTTTCTTTCTAACAGTCAGGACCTTCAGCTGTAGGTCTGTTGGAGATTGCTTGAGGTCCACTCCAGACCCTGTTTGCCTGGGTATCAGCAGCAGAGGCTGCAGAAGATAGAATATTTCTGAACAGCGAGTGTACCTGTCTGATTCTTGCTTTGGAAGCTTCCTCTCAGGGGTGTACTCCACCCTGTGAGGTGTGGGGTGTCAGACTGCCCCTAGTGGGGGATGTCTCCCAGTTAGGCTACTCAGGGGTCAGGGACCCACTTGAGCAGGCAGTCTGTCCCTTCTCAGATCTCAACCTCCGTGTTGGGAGATCCACTGCTCTCTTCAAAGCTGTCAGACAGAGTCGTTTGCGTCTGCAGAGCTTTCTGCTGCTTTTTTGTTGTTGTTGTTGTTGTTGTGTAGCTGTGCCCTGTCCCCAGAGGTGGAGTCTACAGAGACAGGCAGGTTTCCTTGAGCTGCTGTGAGCTCCACCCAGTTGGAGCTTCCCAGCAGCTTTGTTTACCTACTTAAGCCTCAGCAATGGCGGGCGCCCCTCCCCCAGCCTCGCTGCTGCCTTGCCGGTAGATCACAGACTGCTGTGCTAGCAATGAGGGAGGCTCCGTGGGCGTGGGACCCTCCCGGCCAGGTGTGGGATATGATCTCCTGGTGTGCCTGTTTGCTTAAAGTGCAATATTGGGGTGGGAGTTACCCGATTTTCCAGGTGTTGTGTGTCTCAGTTCCCCTGGCTAGGAAAAGGGATTCCCTTCCCCCTTGTGCTTCCCAGGTGAGGTGATGCCTCGCCCTGCTTCAGCTCTCGCTGGTCGGGCTGCAGCAGCTGACCAGCACCGATCGTCCGGCACTCCCCAGTGAGATGAACCCAGTACCTCAGTTGAAAATGCAGAAATCACCGGTCTTCTGTGTCGCTCGCGCTGGGAGTTGGAGACTGGAGCTGTTCCTATTCGGCCATCTTGCTCCGCCCCCCAAAATGACATATTTTTAACATCATAATATACTTCTGAAATTTTGTGATGTTAATTTTTAGAAGAAAAATAAGGTTTGTTCATCTACTTTTGAATAAAAAACTATGAATATATAACAGATATAAAAGGGTGCTGCATTTATAGTGCATATAATTTTGTGGCTCTCAAAAATATTATTGACCAATCTTTAATTTTGGAGAAAAATGTTGCTATTCAACTTTCTTATGAATATCAAAAACGTATTTCTTGAATTGACTCAAGGTGACAAGCCCTTGAAAGGAGCATAATGTGATTATTTTGCAAAGATAAAGTGAAATAAATCTGATTACCTATAACAAGTTTAACCAGTGATGAGTGCATGCTGGTACAGAACGTCCGAACATAATTGCAAGATAAAATGAAAAAGTACAGATAAAGGATTTTAGATGGTGATACTACCGTAAATTCAGCTGTTAAACAACAGCAGCAAAACAACTTGTTTTGTAGAATCTGCCTGAATTCTGCAGATGTTAAAGTATTAGTTGACTTTTTCCTATCTCATTAAATATAATTTTAAAATGAGTTTTAAAATCAAAAAATTATCAAACTATGGAATTTAATATGCATTCTATGTTCAAGTTTTAAGATTATTTGATGCTATCTAAAACAGGTATAAGTTGGACCTAAATATAAAGCATGTCTCTTATATATTATATTTAGATCATACATATGTTTAGAATACATGTATATATATGCTTTTTAAAGTATATTTTTATATATTTTAACATGCTTTTGCTTACATATACTTTAATATACTTTATGCCTACATATTTTAATATACTTAACTGTAAAAAAATTAGTACTTACTAGTATTTGTAATAAATATACAGAGGTAAAATTTTCAAGTTAATATTTTTGTTTATACTATCATAAGTTTAGGCACAACAATAGCAAAATAAAGCTGGGTAAATTAGCATTGTTTCAGGAATGTATTCATAATTAAATATTGTGGAAATACAGAATTATTAGGCAATTGGCAACAAAAGATTATTTTTAGAAATGTCTGTTTATATCCTTTGCAAGTTTTAAATGGAATTGTTTGTTTCTTAGGGGATCTTGTTTAATTCCAAGGAAATTTTAGAACTGTTTTTTCTAATTCCGTGAAAAATTATATTGGTGTTTTGGTAGGGATTGCATTTAATCTGTAGATTGCTTTGAGTCTCATGTTCATTTTAAAAGTATGTATTTTATTTTCTAGATTTAGTGGGTACAGGAATATTTTTGAACATGGATGTATTGCACAGTGGTAAGTCTGGGCTGTTTCTGGGCTGTTGTTGTAACCATCATCTGAATAGTGTACATGGTACCCAATAGGTAATTTCACACCCCACATCCACCTCCCAAACTCCAACGTTTTGCAGCATCCAGTGTTTATTATTTCACTCTATATGTCCATATGGACACGTTATTTAGTTACCCCTTATAAGTGAGAACATGCAGTATTTAACTTTCTGTTTCTCAGTTATTTCAATTAAGGTAATGCCATCCAGTTTCATCTATGTTGCTGCAAAAGACATGATTTCATTATGTTTTATGGCTGAGTAGCATTTTTTGGTGTATATGTATTTATACCATGCTTTATCCAATCAATCGTTGATGGAAACTTAGATTGATTTCATGGTTTTGCTATTGCAAATAGTGCCGTAATAAACATACTAGTGCAGGTGTCTTTCTGATATAATGATTTGTTTTCCCATTGGGTAGATGCCCTGTAGTGGGATTGCTGGATTGAATGGTAGTTCTATTTATAGTTCGTTGAAAAATCTCCATACTAATTTTACCTTCCCATCAAAAGTTTATAAGCAGTCTTTTTTCTCTGCAACGTCACCAATATCTGCTGGGTTTTTTTTTACACTTTTTAATAATAGCCATTCTGACTGACAGAAGAGAATATCTCATTGTAGTTTTAATTGGCATTTACCTATTATTGGTGATATGGTGCATTTATCTATCTATTTATTTGTTTATTTATTTTTGGCCACTTGTACTTCTTCTTTTGAGAAATGCTTGTTCATATCCATGCCAGTTTTAATTTTTTTTTTTTCTTGTTGAGTTGTTTGAGGTCCTTGAAGATTCTGGATATCACTCCTTTGTTGGATTCATAATTTGCAAATATTGTCTCCCATTCTCTAGGTTGTCTCTTTATTCTGCTGTTTCTTTTTCGGTGCAGAAGCTGTTTTGTTTAATTAAGTCCCTTTTATCCATTTTTCTTTTTATTACACTCACATTTGCGGTGCTAGTGATAAATTATTTGCATATTTCAATGTTCAGAAGTATTTTTCTATGTTTTGTTCTAATTTTTTATAGTATTGTGTTTTACATTTAATTCATCCTGAGTTAATTTTTTATATGGAGAGAGATTTGGTTCCAGTTTAATTTTTCTGCCTATGGCAACCTGTTCTCCCAGCACCATTGATTAAATGGGGTGTCTTTTTCCCCGTGTATGTTTTTGTCTGTTTGTTGATGATTTTAGGTGTGTGGCTATCTTTCTGTCCAATTATATTCTATTGACCTCTGTGTCTATTTTTATACCACTATCATACTGGTTTGGATACTGTAGCCTTGTAGTACACTTTTAAGTTAGGTAATACGATGCTTTCAGCTTTATTCTTTTTGCTTATGACTGCTTTGGCTATTTGGGTTCCATTTGAATTTTAGGGGTGTTCTTCCTAATTCTGTGAAAGGTGACATTTGTATTTAGATAGGAATTGAATTGAACCTGTACATTGTTTTGAGCAGTATGACCATTTGAAGAATATTACTTCTTCCAGTCCACGAGCATGAGCTATTTTTCCATTTGTTTGTGTAATATTCAATTTCCTCTATTGGTATTCTCTACAGAGATTTTTTCTCCTCTAGGTTATCTAGTTTATTTGCATAGAGAACTCAAAGAAGTCTCTGATGATCTTTAGTATTTCAGTGATATCAGTTCTAATGTCTCCTTTTTCATTTCTGATTGTGCTTAATTTGAATTTTCTGTTTTTCTTGGTTAATCTACCTAGAAGGCTATATTGTTTATCTAGTTCCTTAATGTGTGATGTTAGGCTGTTAATCTGTGAGATTTCTATATTTTTTTGATGTAGGCAGTTAGTGCTATAAACTTCCCTCTTAATGCTGATTTTTCTGTATTTAAGTTTTGGTATGTTGTGTCTCTATTTTTATTTGCTACAAAATATTTTTGATTCTCAACCTAAACTTGAGCATTGACTCAAAGTTCATTCTGGAGCAGATTTTTTAATTTCCGTGCATTTATATAGTTTTAACAATTCCTCTTGGTATTAATTTCTAATTGTATTCCATGGTGCTTTGGGAAGATGCTTGACATTTCAAATTTTTAAGACACTTGTTTTGTGGCCTAATATATAGTCAGTTTTGGAGAATGTTCTATGTATAGACAAGAAGAATGCATATTCTGTAGTTACTAGGTACAATGTTTTGCAAATGTCTGTTAGGTCCATTTCATATAGTCCAATTAAAGTCCATAGTTTCTTATTTGATTTTCTTCCTTGATTATCTGTCTAGTGATGTTACCGGAGTTTTGCCATCGCCCACTATTGTATTGCTGTCTATCTCATTTCTTAGGTCTAGCAGTGTTTCTTTTATGATTCTGGGTGTTCTGGTGTTGAACACAATATATATTCAGGATTGTAAGCTCTTTTGTTGAATTAATCCCTTTATCATTATATAATGACTTTCTTTGTCTTTTCTTGTGTTGTTGATTTAAAGTCTGTTTTCTCTGAGATTAGTAGAGTTGTTCCTCATTGCTTTTGGTT
Organism: Theropithecus gelada; assembly: GCF_003255815.1. Classification (NCBI taxonomy): domain Eukaryota; kingdom Metazoa; phylum Chordata; class Mammalia; order Primates; family Cercopithecidae; genus Theropithecus; species Theropithecus gelada. Next base: position 4,864,076 of record NC_037669.1, on the reverse strand, counting down.
TCTGTTTGCATGGAATATCTTTTTCCAGCACTTTATCTTCAGTCTATAAAGGTCTTTACCAATTAGGTGGGTTTTTTAAAAGCAGCATATGGTTAAATCTTGGTTTATTTGCTTTTTGTAATCCTTTCTGCTAATCTGTATATTTTAAGTGAAACATTTAATTCATTTACCTTCAAGGTTAATACTGATGTGTAAAGTGCCCAAAACATTTAACATTTTATTCTTTCTTTTTCTCTCTCAGGAATATCTATGACCCATAGGGTTGTGTGCTGTACATAATCTAGTATTTCTCAAAGGCTTTGTTTATTTTTTAATTTTTTTTCTTCATTTTTCTCTGGTTTGGGTGAATTTTTAAAACCTGTCTTCAAGCTCTAAAATTATTTATTCTGCTTAGTCTTGTCTATTGGAAAAGCTTTCAACTGCAATTTGTAATTCCATTAATGACTTTTTTATTTCCAGAAGTTCTAGTTTTAAAATACACTAGGCCGGGTGCAGTGGCTCACGCCTGTAATCCCAGCTCTTTGGGAGGCCGAGACGGGCGGATCACGAGGTCAGGAGATGGAGACCATCCTGGCTAACACGGTGAAATCCCGGCTCTACTAAAATACAAAAAATTAACCGGGCGCGGTGGCAGCACCTGTGGTCCCAGCTCCTTGGGAGGCTGAGGCAGGAGAATGGCGGGAACCTGGGAGGCGGAGCTTGCAGTGAGCCAAGATGGGGCCACTCACTCCAGCCTGGGTGACAGAGTGAGACTCTGTCTCAAAAATAAATAAATAAATAAATAAATAAAACTTATCTTTTTGTACATCTTTAATTCATATCCTGAATTGTTTTTCTTACTTCTTTATGCTGGCTTTCAACTTTCCCCTGAATATCTTGTGTTACCTTACAGTCCATATTTTGAACTTTTTCTTTGACATTTCGGAATCTCCAGTTTGGTTAGTATCTACTGCAAGAGATTTAGGAGAGTTAGTGTGATCCTTTGTGGTGTTGTAACATGCTTTTTTTTTTTTGTACTGCCAGAATTCTTATACTATTTTTTTCCCCATCTGGAGAAGCTGTTCACTGTTTATTTTTGAATTTACTTTCACTTGGATGAAACTTTTTTCTCCCTTGAGCATGTGATCTTAATGTTTGTTGAGCAGTGTCATTTGATTTTGCTTCTGGGTGTTTTTAGGGAGCCAATGCTCTGTATTAATTCCTTGGTTACAGATAGCCTTGATGTGGTGGTTTCCTCACGTGCTGGTTGTAGTAGCAGTGTACTGGCATGTGAGCAAGTTCACTGCCTCCTGCAGAGATGAGGAAGTAGATGTCTCAGAAAACTTATCTTGACCCCCAGGAGTATGCATTTCTATCAGCAGATATTACATCGGGTTGTGCAGGCAACCTCCAGGCCAGTCGGTGGCACTTGCATGTTAGAGCAGGCTGAGTACTGTGCAATTGTGTCAGCAGAAAATACAAAGTGGGAAAAGGACACCCCATTTAACAAATGGTGCTGGGATAACTGGCAACTGACATGTAGAATAATGAAACTGATTCCTCATCCTTCACCTTACACAAAAATCAACTCAAGATGAATCTAACACTAAAACCTAAGACCTGAAACCACAAAAATTCTAGAAGATAGCACTGGAAAACCCTTCTAGACATGGCCTTAGGCAAAGACTTCATGACCAAGAACCCAAAAGCAAACACAACAAGAAAAAAAAAAAAGATAAATAGGTAGGACTTAAACTAAAAAGCTTCTGCACAGCAAAAGAAGTAATCGGCAGAGTAAACAGACAACCCACAGAATGTGAAAAAGTCTGCAATCTATACATCTGACAAAGGACTGATATCCCAAATCTAAAAGAATCTCAAACAAATCAGCAAGAACAAAACAAACAATCCCATCAAAAAGCTGGCCAAAGACGTGAATACACAACTCAAAAGAAGATGTACAAATGACCAACAAACATGTGAAAAAAATGCTTAACATCACTAATGATTAGGGGAATGCAAGTCAAAACCACAATGTGATACCATCTCACTCCTGCAAGAATGGTCACAACAAAAGTTCAAAAAGTAATAGGTGTTGGCATGGATGTGGTGAAAAGGCAACACTTTTACAGTGTTGGTAGGAATGTAAACTAGCACAACCTCCATGGAAAACAATGTGGGGCTTACTTAAAGAACTAGAAGTGAAGCTACCATTTGATCCAGCAATCCCACTACTGGGTGACATTATTCAGAGGACAAGAAATCACATGAAAAAAGATACTTACACACACGTTTATAGCAGCGCCATTTGCGGTTGCAAAAAGATGGAACCATTCCAAATGCCCATCAATCAATGAGTGGATAAAGAAATGATGGATTTGGGTGGAGGCACATCCAAAACATATCATTCCACCCTGGCCCTTCCAAAATCTCATGTCCTTACATTTCAAAACCAATCATGCCTTTCCAACCATCCCCCAAAGTCTTAACTCATTTTAACATTAACCCCAAAGTCCAAATCCAATGTATTATATAAGACAAGGCAAGTCCCTTCCACCTATGAGCCTGAAAAATCAAAGGTAAGTTAGCTACTTCCTAGATACAGTGAGAGTACAGGCAATGGGTACAGGACCAGGACACTGCTGCAACACATAAAGAAACTATGTGATAACAACTACTATAGTCTGAATGTAAACTCCAAAATTCGTGTGTTGAAAACTTAATCCCGAATGCAACAGTGTTGAGAGGTGTGGCCTAATGGCAGATGTTTTAGTCATGAGGGCGAAAATCTCATGAATAGATTCAAGGCAGTATAAAAATGGCTTTGAGGTGTGAGTTCACCTTCTCCAGCTCTAGTGCCATGTGGGTGCACAGAGTTTCTCTCTTGCCCTTTTGTCTTCAGTCAAGTGAGGACACAGCAAGAAAGCCCTCACTAGGTTCTGGTACATTGATTTTGGACTTGCCAGCCTCCAGAGCTGTGAGGATAAATTTCCGTTTTATATTTTTTAAAACACTGTGTTTCTAATTAATACTTACTCCATAGCCCAATACTATTTTAAGCCTCTCTCTATATAATTAATAGAATCTCAAATATATGTAGATTATAAATCTGTATATATCTTATTTTACATATATATATATTCCATTTCTATTTTCATTGCCTTAAGGATTAGTTTATGCGAGACAATACACATCAAAATTATCATCTTGTAATTCTGCATCTCATTTTAGCCATATTGCAGGTAAAATATCTATTTCTTTATATAAAACAACATTATTTAACCCTTGTAAGGCAAATAGCATATAGTATATAAACAGAGGCAATTAAAGGCATGTAGTAAGTTGTTCAACAAGTGTTCATTAAATGAATAAATAAATGCATTCAGTATTTATTTCGGAGAAAAATGACAGTAAATGAGTTTTGCTTATTATTGCTAAGATTTTATATGGATAATTTTAGGTGATGATACATGTCATAAATGGTGTTTTCTAACTTTATTCATCTGATATAGATAGAGATGTTAAATAGTGTTTCAGATCTGATCACAAAATATATCTACAAATTTATGTACTAACTTAAAATTATTTGGCACTGCATTTTTAAGAAATTATCAGCCTAAGGCATTTTTTTCACTGAAATTTTGTTCCTTCTTTTATATTATGTTGCAATTTTCCAAACTATCACTAGGATAGTTTTATAATTTATAGTCATTAAATAACCAGCGTATCACTGAAGTCTCTCAGCCTCTATTCTGAGTATGTGGCAGGTAATACATAATTCACAATCCGAATATGAAAAAAATTACAGTAAATCTTTCTCAAACACTATGTCATTATCTAAAATACCCTAAAATCAAGAAATTATAGCTGATAGATTTGAGTCAGGAATTTAAAAATTATATTTTATTATAACTGTATATTTTGTATGCTTATTTTGTGCATACAGAGATCCTCAAAAAATTAATTTACTAGTTACAGAGACTAAAAGGAAAAGAAGCATATTCTAGTAGGAAGTGAAGAATACACTTTATTGAGTGTTTTGTCCATAGAGGTTTTCATTTAGATCAATACAGCCTCCTTCAAATGCATTTTTTTTTAATCAGACAAACTCATAAAGATTTATTTCTTTGTTTATTTGTTTCTTGTTTTCTACAGGACATCCACCCTACTCTTGATTTTGGTCAAGTTTAATAGTCGTTAACTAATATTGCTGCAATGATTTTGTGAATTAGACCTGTTTATGTTTTTAATTATGCAATTTGTTCAGTTACTCTGTGCTTTCCAGTCTCAATTATTCTATCTTTACAGCAAGTGTAGTCAATGGTCACATTTACTGAGTGTTGCCTGGTGTTTAACTAACCCCTAAGATAGTGGAAAGCTAAAATTAAACATGTTTATCACTTGTAAGGGAAGAGATTGCCTTTCAAGCTGTTGCCCCAAAGTTTATTGGCTCTAAATCACCATTACCTACATGTCATAAACAAACCTTGTTCTGCAGTAGGACAAGTTGCGACTTTTCATTCAAAATAGGAATAGCAGATGGGGTGGCGAGCTAAGAATTATTGAGCATTACTGAGTGCTCAGCACTCTGGCATGTGTTTACCATATATTATCTATTTTTTCCTTGAAACAACTTCATGAGAGAGATATTTTATGCATGAAAAATCTTTAGTGAGTAACTCATGCAAGCCACTAGCAATTTGAAAGCAGACACAGACAAAGCCAGCGGTAAGGTATTGCAGGAAAGTGTGTAGAAAGAATTTATTATTATGAAACCTAAGGTAAATTCTAGATAAGGAAAAAAGTTACAGAGGGGTTGTAATAGATTTAAGTGTTGGGCTGATTGTGAATATCATTAGCAAAAGATATAAACTATAATAAATGAATGAAAATAAATATGTATTTACATAGGCATTTTATTTTGCAAATACTTGTGGAGTGCCAGGCACTGTTTAAGCACTAATGACTATTAACTCCTCTAATATTCAAAACAACCCTATAAGGTAGACATTTTGTAATCATTGTCTATGTTATAGAAAATAAATGTAGACACGCATGGGATAATTAAGTAAATAGTCCAAATTAATATAGATAGTCAGTAGTTGCAATTCAGTTAGTTTTGTTCTAGAGTCCAAACTTCCAAGCAGCAGAGTGTAAGCAGCAGAATTTGATATTGCATTCAATTGGAGATTATAGGACACAATACAGAATGGAGATAGGATATTTAAATTCCAGTGTTCAAACCGATCAAGATTTAGGGTAGGATACTCATTCTATGGGGGAATTAGGTAGCAAAAGAAAATTTGAGGCTGGGTGCGGTGGCTCATGCCTGTAATCCCAGCACTTTGGGAGGCCGAGGCAGGCGGATCATGAGGTCAGGAGATCGAGACCATCCTGGCTAACACGGTGAAACCCGATTTCTACTAAAAACACAAAAAATTAAGTGGGCATGGTGGCATGTGCCTGTAGTCCCAGCTACTCAGGAGGCTGAGGCAGGAGACTCTTTTGAACCCAGGAGGTGGAGGTTGCAGTGAACTGAGATTGCGCCACTGCACTTCAGCCTGGGCGACAGAGCAAGACTCCATCTGAAAGAAAGAAGGAAGGAAGGAAGGAAGGAGAGAGAGAGAGAGAGAGAAAGGAGAAAGAAAGAAAGAAAGAAAGAAAGAAAGAAAGAAAGAAAGAAAGAGAGAGAGAGAGAGAAAGAAAGAAATAAAAGGAAGGAAGGAAGGAAGGAAGGAAGGAAGGAAGGAAGGAAGGAAGGAAGGAAGCGAAAGGAAGAAAGAAAAGAAAGAAAGAAAGAAAGAAAGAAAGAAAGAAAGAAAGAAAGGAAGGAAGGAAGGAAGGAAGGAAGGAAGGAAGGAAGGAAGGAAAAGAAAGAAAGAGAGAGAGAGAGAAAGAAAGAAAGAAAGAAAGAAAGAAAGAAAGAAAGAAAGAAAGAAAGAAAGAAAAAGTTTGAGTAATAGGATGGGATAGTACAACAAAGCAAGGCCTTGGCTTGTCTAAAGAACTACAGTAAAACATCATGGTCCTCAGAATGAAATCCTGATACACCAAGGGAAGAGAAGAGCCAGTAGTAATTCTGGTTCAGAAATGAACTAGAAGTCTACTTTTAAAAGACATGCAATAAAAGAATAAAAAAGTCCAGAAATCAGTGAAGCCTTTGCAAGCAGATCATGACAAAGGATAATCACCTAACAGACCATAGTAAATCAAGCCCAGTGGATTTTCCAATTTTTTTCTAATACAATAATCTTAACAGCTTCTTACAAATTTGACCTTTTTAAAAAAATTCATTTGAATATTACACAATTTTATATTTAAAATTCTCTGGACATAAAAAACATAAAAACATAAAAAGAAGGATACAGCTTGATGACATAAAAAACAGACATCAAGCTGTATCCTTCTTTTGAATGTGCACGGAATTTGTAATAGCTGTATTACAAAAAGAGCAAATCCCAAGAAAATCCTCACAGGGTTTTATCGTACATGTTCCATTTAAAATTATCCCGATGATTTGGATCCCTGGATAAGACTAAGAGGCAGTGGCTACTGCACAAATTGTATATCATTAGAGTATCAAAATGGTTTGATTATTTGCCAGCATGCATGTGACTTCATACAAGTATTGCCAAGAATATGAATCAAAATGTCAAGGAAGTGCAGGTGAAGCCAAATAAACAAGTTGTAGATTCAGTTCATACATCATTGATCAATGCATGTTATCAATTTTCACACAGCCCAGGATCCTGATAACTTTCCTGTTGAGTGAGTAGCATAAATTTTAAATGACCTAGGGCTCACCATGAGGAGAATTGCTAAAACGCACTCTCAATGCTCTAAAAATATTCTGAATCACTACTCCACACAAAGGAAAAAACTTTTAATGCAATTCTCAAGAGTCGTCTTACATAAATAGAAATATGTTTCTTTACAGTTAAATTTTCTAACGATCGATTTCCAAATAAAAGTTATGATAATATAGGTAAATAGAAATTTTTTTTCTAGTTAACTCTGCAGTTTGAAACTATTAAATGCTGATTAAATTTAACAGATTATAATTGAAAATTCCAACTATCCCAAATTATATTTTTATTTATTCTGCATTTAGAAGTTACAATTCATTCATAAATATATCAATCCATAAAAATATGACGATCTGTTTCATTTCATCCATTCAAGACTATTTGGAGTTCCGACCTGATGTGCACGAAATTCAAACGGGCTGTCCCATTGAAATCACTGGCGCAATGCTCTTGGGAAACTATCTTTCTGGGCCTTCCTCACCTCCAGTTCCACTTCTTTACATGCAGGATCATAAGATGGGTACTTGCTAGCTTCTTATGAATCATTCATGCATTACTTAAAGCTTTCAACATTGTAGGAACTAAAGGTACATTCGAGCTCATACTACAAGTATAGGGAATAGTTTATAAGGCCGCCAGATAATCTGTATCTTCCTGGCGTTTGTGGATGTAAGATTTTCTGTGCCTCTACCCTGTTACTTTCCTGTACGTTTCTGACAAAAGTAGATTCCACTTTCCTGCGTCTGTCCAAAGTGGAAGGATATTTACTTTACGTTTGACCTCTGTTCTTTTTCTCCCCTAATTAAAACCTCTTTCTGTCCTTATATCCCAGCTCCGTAGACTGAGCACTCTGGAACTCTTGTCATAGTCAACAACCTCCCATATATACATGAAGGCTTCTTTAGTGGTGATTTTCCTTATTCTCTCACCCCATGCCTACCAGGGTTAGAAATGTGATTGTTATCCTCATTGTTCTTGACCGCCAGTTTCTGAATAAAGAAAAACTAATGCTTTTCTTTAAATCCCACTTTTTCAAGACTCATAAAACTCAAATACATGACTGTTTCCTTTATATGACAGTCAACTTCTGAGCTCTTAAATATATCCTTTCATTTATTTAGGATATTAGTGCCTGACATACACTCTTAATATTCATGATTGTTCCTTTTGTTTCTCAATATGATTCCATTATCTTCACAAAGTGCTCCACCAAAATGTGGAAATTTCAGTATTCTGATAATCTCTTCCTTTGACTACTTTCTCTGCCATTTTCCAATAAAAAGACCCATGTTTATAACTGTGAACTTACAGAAGCCGAGATGCGATCATTTCTGAAATTAATAATTTAAATAATCTTCAGTAGAACAAGGTAATCCTCTTGTCCTGGCTACCCCAAAACAATTTTATTTTGACTTTATCAGAAATTATAGCTTGATTCATTTTATTATTTATACATATTTCATCACCAATTACTATATTTCGTTTCTCTCTTAAACGAGCACATATTCCACGATCTGCTGTTTCCACTATTATCTTCCTAATAAAAGATTCTCTCATAATGTCTGTGCCAGTAAAAAGCATCACCATCTACTCAGTTCTTTGGCCAGGTGCTTGTAATTTTAGATGGTTGCATTCTCTTTGCTCCTCATATTCCATGACTCATCAAGTCCTATGAATTCTATTGTGTAAATATACCACGAATTAGTATATTTTTCTCCCTTAACCCTCTTATCCCAGTGTTTCCTACCATTGCTACCTTGCACCTAAGTAGCATGAACCACATACTAAAGAATAATACATAAAATGAATAAAACATAGTTCTATATTCATAGGTCTGGTAAAAGTTTGTTATTCTAATTGTACCACTTGATTCACATGCTTATTTTGTATTTTTCTCTTTTTTATTTTTACTAATGTAGCAATCAAAAGAACACAACTTTTGTGTCATGGACCATAGATACATGATAATGGACTCAATATTGTTATTATGCAGTACTGATTGGATGTTGAAAAATAATTGCAAGATAAAATAGTTTCTTCACTGCACTTTTTTATTCTGATCTTTTTGGTTACACTGCTGTAACAGTGATCTTTTTCTTTTAAATACTGAACTTTCTTCTCTAGAGTAGTTTTAGGTTTACAGAATAATTGAACAGAAAGCAGATTCCCTACATAACCCACTCTCAGTCACTACAGTTTTCTATATTATTAATAACTTGCATTAGTATGATACCTTTGTTGCAATTGATGAGCCAATATTGACACAATATTATTAATTAAAGTTTATAGTTTACATTAGAGTTCACTCTGTGTTATACATCTGCTTGGTTTTGAAAAAGTATAACAACATAATTCCACAATTATAATATCATAAAAAATACTTCCATTGCTCTAAAATTCTCCCTTCCTTGTCTTCCTCCCTCTATTCCTTTCTCCTAATTCCTGGGAACCATGGGTCCTTTTACTCTCTTCCCAGTTTTATCATTTTTAAAATGTCATGTAGTTAGAGTCAGATAGCATGTCGCTTTTTCATACCATCTTCTTTGACTCAACGATATGAATGTAAGGTTACTCTGCATTTTTTCACAGAGCAATCTTATAAAAATAAATATCACATCTGTCACTATCCTGCTTAGAATTCCTTGATCCCTTCCCATTGTTATACCAATACAGTTTAAAATTCTCAGCCTAAAACTGCTACTCAAAGTATGGTGCATAGATAAGAAAATGCAGTCACCTAAGAACTAAAGATTCTCAGGCATCACCTTAATGACCCTAGTATTAGGGTCATCACCGATATACTAAGATCCCGAGATGACTCGGGTGCATATGGAAGTTCAAAGGCACTGGTTTTGAAGATCCTCAATGACTTTTCTCCACATCCTTCCCCATCCCTACTGTGGACCACCCTCCCACCTGGTGGCCACTTCATAACAAAGAATCTTATTGTGCTAAAAACAAAGGCCTTTATTATTTTTCAGATGAATAAAAAGTTACAAAGGTGATCACCCATTAAAAAATAATTATGAAAATAATACAATTAGTAATAAAAATAGCTTCGACTTTTAGAGTAGTACTTATTTCCTCAGTGGCAACTTACTTTGAATTTTATCTTTTAAGCCCCCTAAATATTTACACTATTTCACCCCATAATAAAAGCCTACGCAAATATGTTTTTAATGAAAAATGTCACATTCCTTTCTATTTTTCCACTAAAAATAACCTAAATTATTTGAATATGTAGAGACATTCAGCCCTACAGTGAAAAAAGACTATAAAGACTAAAGAAGATGGTAAAGAAAGAAACACATTTATTTTTCTTTATACATACTCTGTAGTTCCCTGATGAAGAACAGAGCTATTTCAGCTAGTAAAACAGAAAGCTATGTATGTGTCCATAAGACTATAAAGGCATAATAACGCAATGTCCTCAAACCTCCCCTAGCTAACTTTTATCCGCCTATCAGATAAAGGCTTCAATATAATTTCCTTAGGTACCCGTACTTTGGACCATAGGCCAAGGTTACATCCTTCTATTTTCTCCTTCCATGAACCATAATGTCCTTTATAATGTAACACTTGATACATTTTTCTTTAAATGGCAATGTCCTGGTACATTGTAATTCTATTAAGAACTTAGAGACCATAGCGATCTTACTTATTTTGCAGTATGCTCAAGAACTAGGGCACTGCTTAAATCATGAATGATACAATTGATTAATATTTTATCAGTAAGTGGAAATGTGATTGCTGAGCGATGTAATAAAAATTCATACCCAAATCTCATACCTTTAACATTTATGTCCACTGCCTTGTACAGAGATAATTTATGTCCAAAACAAATACTGTCAATTGCTTCTAAAGAAAGAGTCAAAAATACTAAGGTCTCCCTTAAAAGGTTTTGTAATTTAATACCTCTTTTGCATGTAGAATAAAATAAAAATATCCCTTCATTTATTCAAGTTGAATATAGTCTACAAATTATTCATTGTATTTATAAATCAGATATGTACTTAGAAAATACATTGATCATGTTTGGTTTTTCCCTTAAGATACAATCTTTTTTGAGACAAAAACCAAGAGATTTTGTTGTTGTTTATTTTGTTTTTATGCTTGCCATTTTTTACCAAGCATGAAGCAGTTGCTCAATAAAGATTAAATTTCTTTCTCCTAAATATTTCCAAGTTCCTTTTAGAATTTATTTTATAAGCTTTATAACATCTCATGCTTCTAGAGAAATGTATGTCCTTTTTCTTTTATAGAAGCATGCTGGAATAAAATGGAAAGTTCAATATCACACAATAAAACAAAGGTGAAACAAAATGTAGCTCTCCTTTATCCCAGCTCACTACTCCCACCACAGCACCAAATTTCTTCATGGAATAATAATGGAAAACTGTATTTGAACTTGCAGGCCAACAACAACCAAGATCATAATAGGATGCACAGCTCCAAAGAAAAATGCCTAGTGCATCAGCAGTAAACATAGGATAGATACCCGAAACACTGCTTTCCTCGGGATTCAGAATTTATACTCAAAACATTGCAGTTGCTGTGAGACATCACAATAACAATTCAGCGCAGTTTCAAAGGTCTAATAAATTAGATTCTTCCTTGGCTCAGTCAAAAATACTGTGTTCAGCAGTTTCAACAATGGAAGCCTCATCTAATTAAATTAAGTGCTGCAAAGGCTCACGCCAGCAGCACTACCTGGAGCTGATAGACTCAGGTTTGCAATATTGCTAATCTGGCAGGCAGCCACTGGGATGATCGTAGACACTGAGCCAATGATTTAATCTTAAGTAACTAAAAGACAAGAAAGGAGCGATTTTCCTCTTAATGGTGCAGCCGTCCTAATATGTATATTTATATTTCACCCCCTCATATATCTAAAGAATTTTTGGAAGGCCCACTTATTACTACATCGACATTTAATTTTAAAAAAGACTGTGAGCTCATCAGTATTTTAATATGCCAGCTAATTTTCTTCTGAAAGCATCTGCACTGAAAATGACAAATTTCATTTGAAGATACAATTTTTTAATACCAGTGGTTCTCATAGTATATGGAAGATTCCTCTTTGTGAGTTTGCCTTTTTCACTTATTTTTGGCTTGTTAGCATGTTTGTTGTGATAGTTTAATTAAATTCAAAGTAAAACTTGCCACTGTGAACACTTCAAATTAGAAAACTGATTTAATTACTATATTTGTTGGTGCTATTTTAAAATCCAGAGTAACATATTATTATGATTTTAGAGCACTGATTTTTTTCAGTAAGCATATATTTATATAGTTTTATTTATTAAAACTCATTAAAGGCCATAATTTTTATCTATTGATTTGATTAATAATTTAATATTGTTTTAGAGAATAATTTTGCAATAAAAATAAGTATATCATTGTGTTCATTTCAGTCAGGGCTGCATCAAACTCTTAGAGTTATAAATGAAAGTAAATAAAAAGTAAAGTGCAGAGTTATTTGGCTAAGAAACTGAATAATAATATTAAACTGCAAATATATTAATAAAAGAAAATGAGTAAGATACAGTTATAATTGCAGAAAAAATGTGGTATAATTTCTAACCCTGGTTTTTGAAACATACAAAAGAATACAGGGTTTCAGGTGGAATCAAGACCACACAGTCTGAAAAAAGTCACCATGAAAGTATATGTGAAATGTATGGAGAACTTTATATGTCAGGGCAAAAGACAAAGCTTTACACAGAGGTCTGGCTCTCACTGAAACCCTGAGATTCAAGTGAACGGGTGAAAAGCTTTGGATGCTTCTATGTAATAACAACTCTAATATAAGAAAAAAGGGACAATTTAGTATAACATTATAATGAGTAAACAACAGGAGATGAGGCTGAAAATATCAAGTATCAATGAATTTGGAAGACAAGACCAGGAAGCATGGAGCAATCTTCAAAATGCTTAATATGAGGTGCATTTTAGCAAGATCTATGGATAATTGACATGAAAGTTAAAGTTGGGAAAGCACAGGATTACTCAATGCTTCTGTTGACTTAGTAGACTGTGAAGTCTATCTGGATAACATGTCTAATGTATTCACTTTCATAGCTATATATTAATTAATTGATTATCTCAACAAATCACCTGAAATTAGTATTATGTTTATTAGATGTTTCAGGGTGATCCGTGGCACAAGTTTGAGAAAGCAAAAGACAGGATAAGGTAATGTGTGTTACAATAATAAATGCATTGAACATTCTTTCTTGAATCACTCTTCATAGTTATTTATTTTTAATAAGACAGGTTATATAAATGTGTAATTTATATGGATTCTTTACATTAAACAGAGTTATCAGAATGGTTTTTGCTCTAATATAAATGGTATACTTTAAATGTTTTTTTCAGATATTAAATCAGGATTATAATGAAAATTTTCAATTCTATGCTGTTGGGTGGCTATGTCAAAAATTGAAGAGATTGCAAAAAGACTTTAACAGTATTTAAAATGCATTTTAAAAAATAGAGGCTAGTAATGTTTATTAACACAACCATTATTACCTTAGAGCCAGAAGGAAAAGAACTCCTGACTCCTGCCTTTTTCATTTTCCTTCTTTCAGATTCCTCACCAAATAGACCAGTAACAATAGAATGTGGGGACTGAAAAAAAATCTTTCTTTAGAAATAGTGTGATTTGGAGTAAGATTCAGATTCACAGGTGCTATGGTCTGAAAATTTGAGTGTCCCCACAGTATTCACATGTTGAAAGCTAATCCCAATTTGATGGTTCTAGAAAATGAGGACTGTGGGAGTTTACTAGGTTATGAAGACAGAGCTCTCATGAAAGGCAGTAGTGCCCTTATAAAAGAGGCCCCAGAGACAGTCTTTCTCCCTTCCACCATATGAAGACTCAGGTACAATACACCACTGATGAACCAGAAAATGTGCCTTCACCTGTGACATTATTCCTGTGTTCTTCATTTTGTTCTATGTTTTTCTACTACGCGGTCTCTCTGTCGCGGCATCTTGGTTTTGCTAATGTACGTGTCATGAAATCCCAGGGTTAAGAAAGACCTCAAACATTTCCTGGCATAACCACCTTTACGCTAGGTTTAGTACTTGGCACAACATGACTGTCAAGTTCTCAGCAATACCATGCATGTTCTTACTGCTTTACATCCCAAGGGAAACATTTCTATACTTAAAAGTATCAAACTTTAAAAGTTTTGTAATATTGAGAGGGATGTTGTATCACCGAAACATCCCACCAACCACTCTAATCTTAGGTCTAAATCTTAATTCTAAACATTTTTCAAAACAATTATGTCTTCTTGTTAAAGGTTAAGAACAGCTGGTCTCTTTACTCATTCCTCATAAGATATGGCTTATGGTCCCATTATCATTTGGATACTGATTCTGGAACATATATTGATGTAAAATAAACCCCAGTCTCTCCCTGCCTAACTCTTTCTCTCTCAAGTTGCAGAACCATTCAGCCAATTCAAAATTTAGTGGGTATCAACCGACTCTTCCTAAATCTTAAATTTATAATATACATACCATATGTATGTGCATATATATACTTATTGTCATATATACATATATGTCATATGTAGGCACACACATAATATGCATGTATGTCATATATGTTTATTGTCATATATACCTATATCTACACACATATATACACTTACATATGTATGACAATAAACTTTTTTTGATAACTTCAATAACCCAAACTCTTAACATTTTTAACAAGTAGAAATTTATTTAATTTTTTTTTATTATACTTTAAGTTCTAGGGTACATGTGCACAGCGTGCAGGTTTGTTGCTTCTGTATACATGTGCCATGTTGGTGTGCTGCACCCATTAACTCGTCATTTACATTAAGTATATCTCCTAATGCTATCCCTTCCCCCTCCCCCATCCCACAGTCTCCCTCTGTCACCAGGTTGGAGTGCAGTGGCGTGATCTCGGCTCACTGCAACCTCCGCCTCCCAGTTTCAAGCGATTCTCCTGCCTTAGCCTCCCGAGTAGCTGGGACAAAAGGCCAGCAAGCCTAGCTATTTTTTTTTTTAAATTTTTAATTTTTGGTAGTGACGGTGTTTCACCATGTTGGCCAGGATAGTCTCAATCTCTTGACCTCATGATCCGCCCGCCTTGGCCTCACAAAGTGCTGGGATAACAGGTGTGAGCCACCATGCCTGGCCTTATTTAATTTTTTGTTGGAATATTATTATGCTCTTTTTCACTTTAATGATGAAGACACCAGTACAAAGAGAGTAACATAATTACTCCAAAGTCAGGAAACAGCTGTATAATGGAGTTTACTTGAGCTACCATTTTCAAAATCTGCCTAGTCATTACGTGATCCTGCCACTGTTCATTCATTCTGATATTAACATCAACCCAATCTCAGTAATAAGCTTTGTTATTGGACTTCATCTAATATAACATTTATCCTTATAATCTTTGAAAATCTTCTTATCATGAAGTATTTTATTCTGCAAGCCACTGACTTTCATATTTTAGTCTTTCAACATATTTATTGATTTATTTATTCCCCCTCAATAATTCACAATTGCACATTTGGAATTATATCTTTCATATTTCCCCTAGTACACATTTCATTATTATATTCAATTGGTTTTCTTTCTTCTTACTTTAGACTTGTACTTCCAATGTGCACAGTGAATAATTACTGTAAAAATTCATAAAAGCTTGTTTAGGTATGTAGGTTTGCTCTAGTAACATGCAAGTCCATGAATGTATGATGTCAAATGACCACATAAAAATACACGTATTAACTGTGAAATGTGTTAACGCTGGTTGATGACAGAAATGATATTTTTTTGCAGTATATGTAGATCCATCCATTTGTTTCTGAATAAAATCTTTAAAATTTTAAGAAATCCAAGAAGTGATAAGCTAGGTGCAGAAAGACAAACATCATAAGTTCTCACTTATTTGTGGGATCCAAAGCCAAAAACAATAGAACTCATGAACATAGACCATAGAAGGATGGTTGCCAGAGGCTGGGAAGCTTGGTGGGGTGGAGTGGGGATGGTTAATGGGTACAGAAAAAATAGAAAGAATGAATAAGACCTACTATTAGGTAGCACAATGAGGTGACTATAGTCAGTAGTAATTGTACATTTTTAAATTACTTGAAGTGTGTAATTGGGTTCTCTGTAACTCAAAGGATAAATGCTTGAGGGTATGGACACCCCATTCTCCGTGGCATGCTTATTTCACATTGCATGCCTGTATCAGAACATCTCATGTACGTCGTAAATTTACATACCTTAGTGTGTATCCACAAAAATTTTAAAAATATAAAATATAAATGAATAAAAACAAAATAAAATTTAAAAATTAAAAAGATAGAAAAGAAATCTAAGGACAGAATTGCAAGAATCTGAGACATACTGAGCAAATACTAATGAAACAAGAAAATCAAATAAGGAATGGAAATAATAACCAAGAGTTACAACAAAATAATTAACAGAGACTATAATGACTAAAGTGAAAATAGAGTGAGAAGAAGAGCAAAAAGAACTATTAAGAACTATCAAGATCAGATGGAAAACGTTTAATAAAGGCAACATCACAATTGTGAACATTGCACAAACTTAGCTGCAGTTCTAATCTCATGTTTATATCTCATTTCATGCTATAAATTACCTTTTCCACATTAGTAAGAGATAATCTTTTCTAAAGGTTAGAACGTTCCAAAACACTCTAACAAGTCTTTGTACTAGGGAAGTCTTTACACAGCCTGTGTTTTTACCCTTCAAACTTTGTATTTAGACTCAGAAAAATCTATTCTTTCATTCGACTCTCTGAGTGAAGAATAATATTGCTTAATGTGTTTACAATGGTTAAAGAGACACAACTAGGCCAGGCGTGGTGGCTCACACCTGTAATCCCAGCACTTTGGGAGGCTGAGGCGGGAGAATCACTTGAGGTAAGGAGTTCAAGACCAGTCTGGCCAACATGGTGAAACACTGTCAATGCTAAAAATACAAAAATTAGCTGGGTCTGGTGGCATGTGCCCATGATCCCAGCTACTCAGGAGGCTGAGGCATGAGAATTGCTTGAACCCCAGGTGGCAGAGGTTGCAGTGAGATGAGATTGCACCACTGCACTCCAGCCTGGGTGATAAGTGCAAAACTTCATCTAAAAAAAAAAGAATACACATCTAAAACTGCTAATGTTTTATCAGTTATTCTTAATAATTGCTAGAAAGCCATATATTATATTATCAAACTTTCTAAATATTCCATCAGGATTTATGTGTTGAAAATAGGGTCCATGGCCAAGATTATCATTTAGGTTATCCCAGATACTAAAAAATAATCCACTCACTAATACTCTTCTAAACGTAAAATATTATTAGGCTAATTCAGTTAATTATTAATTTATAACAATGATTTAATAAGGGTATATTAAATATTTAAAAATTTTCAGATCACCTATAGATTATAAAGCCAATGAGGATCCTTCAAATAATCAAGATCAAATATTTATAGTGACTACAATCAGGTATGTATTTAATTTTACAATAGAAAAAATCTATCAGACATATAAGATTGCTTATAAAGTCCTCTTGGCCCTACTCTTGCTCAGGCCACTGTTGCAGCAAAGTGGTGCCAAGGAGGCTATGAACAGTTTAGCACAGGGTCAGCTCTGGCCTTTTGTGGAACAAATATTCATTCCTGTTCCAAGGCTCTTATGACCCTGCAATGAGGGACACCCAGGGAACCAGCTCCGTGCTCTTTTATAGACACCTTAAAAGACAGGAAAATCAAGTTCAATAAGCAACCTTTATTTAATGGAGGAATTGAAATCAAGAAATAAATGCTTTTCACTTTTGCCTCCCTGGTCAACTATTCTGGAATACATTTTACAAGTCTCCTCGGACCATCCAATAGCATCAAGCACAAGTTACATGTAACAGGTGCAAAACGGATCACACATCCTCTTGTCCTGCCTTGCTCCCTTCTCTTTCTAATTCCCTATGTTTGTCACCCATGATTCCTTGGATCACTTTTTAAATAAACTATTTGTATGAAACCCTTTGTTTTGGGGTCTGCTTTCAGTGAACAAAGAAAAGATATACAGTCATGAACCACATAACGACATTTTGGTCACTGATGGACTGCGTATACAACAATTGTTTCATAAGCTTATAATATATTTTTATTGTACATTTTCTATGTTTAGATATGTTTCGATGCACAAATACTTAACCATTGTATTACAGCTACCTATAGTGTTCAGTACAGTAACATGTTGTATAGGTCTGTAGCCCAGGAACAATATGCTGTGCCACATAACCTAGGTGTGTAGTAGGCTACACTATATAGGTTTGTGTAAGGGCACTCTATGATATTTGCACAATGACAAAATGACCTAACTATGCATTTCCCAGAACAAACTCCTGTCATTAAGTAACATGTAACTGTATATGCCTGTGTGTGTGTGTGTGTGTGTGTGTGTGCAAAGAGGATTCATGCTCAACTATTCACTTCTTGCAAGCATTTTCTCTCTCAGATATTTATTCTTATGTGAAAGAAATGAAAATACTATCTCAAACAATCTTTCAGTTCCCCATTAGAGATGATGAAATTCCTAGGTCTATATCTCTGGACTTTACTGGCTGGGTCATTTTCTTTCATAGTGCTGAGTTTTCTGGGTATGCCCTCTTTTGACAGCCCATCAGATAAACCATCAAAGAAATCA
Source organism: Theropithecus gelada (assembly GCF_003255815.1). NCBI lineage: Eukaryota > Metazoa > Chordata > Mammalia > Primates > Cercopithecidae > Theropithecus > Theropithecus gelada. The sequence continues at coordinate 4,845,575 of NC_037669.1, read as the reverse complement.
TGTGGATGTCATGAAATAGCCTTTTCTTTCATTACCAAATTTAAACCATCTCTCTTTTAGACTTATTTATATATAGTAGAGAGCAGTAGCTGAAATCAATAAACCCCTCAATCAAGCTATGAAATAATACCACATCATCAGACAAATGTAATAGAGTTGAGAAGGGTCAGAAAAGGGCAGGCAGGATGATGAAGGGGATGAAGTGGCTTTCACATGAGTTTAAACTAAATCATCTAATCATAATGCGACTTAGGCTTAACTTTTTCAAGAGTCCAAAGGCTATTTAAAGTCATGAAAAGTGTTGAAGAGCACAGTATGTTCTCCAAGTTTTATAATATTAGAAATTCAATGCATGCTTTCATGATTAAAATGCATTTTGAAGGCACATTATTAAAAGCATCTTTATGAGTGGTGCAGTTATTATTATTCCAAGAGGAGGTATCTATAGAAAGTATTGATAAGATCACATAAAATTATGGCTGATATTTTCCTCACTGATTTTATATATATATGCACACACATATATACACATGTGTATATATGTGTATATATGTGTGTGTATATATATATGAGTCTGGTATATTGAAGAACTTATCATTAATCTGCTAAGGTCATTTTTATGGTGGGAGACACACATATAAAATGTATATTTGGTTCCCTGGCAAAGGAGTGAATTTGAGAATACTGTGTTGAATTGGAGGATCAAACTCTGACAGAGTACAACATATATTTAAATGTCCATTTGTATGTCTTCACTGAGGCAAAGTCAAAATCATTATGTTATTCGTAAAATTCTGTTAATATGTCATTTACCCTTTTCTACTTGCAGAATTAATACTATCACTAAATGTTACCTGGAGGAAATCAGAATGGCCCAAAAAGAAGGAATCCTACCCTTGCATGTTAAATCCCACAGAACCTTGGAAATTTTAACTTCATGGAGCATATGAGCTCTCCTGAAAGAAAGAAAAGAGCAGAGTTTAGTTGTTATGTAATGCTTTACTTACTGAATCTGGAGTATTTGATAAATTGAATTTACCACTTCCTGAGACCAGATATAAAATCAGATACTGCTTATCTCTCTACCTGTACTTCACTGATATTTTCAAGACCATTTTAGGAAGGATAGACAGACAAATTTAAGGAGGTACTTCAATAACCATTGCAAATAATTTTTTAAATGCAAAGTGCCTACCTAACAAAATGCTTTATTATTTCTATTGAAATTGGCTACAACATTTCATAAATGTAATTCTTATTCATGGCTTGTACATATGGTAAATTCACATGTTCCTATATCTAGAGACAACCAATGTTAACATTTTCTTGTGATTTTTTCATATACATTCTATGCATATACACACAAAAAACTATCTTTTCTTTGTAGATGTTTCTTATAATTTGAAAGACATAGGCTTTATCTCACAGTAACTTTTAAAATATAATTGTGTAAAAGTTTTCTATATTAATATATTTTACTCCTTACCCTGAGTAGTAAGGGAAAATAGTATATATCCTTTTATCCTGTTCCTTTTAACCCCCAATTTGTATTGATTTGTTTATGGTTTGTAAGATTGACATTTGGTATTAAGGTAATTAGTTCTGGTTTCTTAAAGAAAAATCTCAGCTGCTTAATGCAACACAGGTTCATTTCCCACATACAGAAAGATTGATGGGGGTTGGGAAGCCTCCTTCCATCTGGAAGTGACACCACCTGGAATATGTGGCCTCCAAGGACACCATGGCAGCGGAAGAGAAAGACACAGGAAGACACTAGGTCTTAGAAGCCTCAGCCCGGAAGTGGCACATACTAATTCTGCTCACTGTCTACTCTGCTCACAAGTCTCGAAATGAACTGCAAGTCAGGCTGGGAAAAGTAGACAAAAGCAGGGAATATTTAGTGAGCAAAAATAGTCTCTGCAACATGCTTGTTATGCTAAATATACTTAAAACCTTATTGTTTAATGCATTAACTTCAAACAGCATCATTTGATGCCAAGGTAAACCCACCTAACACGTATGCACTGATGAATGAGTCGTCACATCAACCACACATGTAACCACCATGGATAAACAATTAGTACATTATTGGCACCCTAGGGCTCCCTTTGTGCCCACGATCAATCACTACTCCTTCTCCCTTTCTGGAGGCACAGATATCTTGATGTCAAATACTGTAATTTAGCTTTGCTTGTTTTAGAACTTATGTAAAGAGTATAACCCCATGTGTATGTTTTTCTGAGTGACTTCTTTTGCTTAACATTATGTGCATAAGTTTTCTCCAAGTTGTTTTGGCAGGCAAGTGCATCACAGCCGCAAAACTCTAATCACATACAGTGTGGATACAACATAGGATATACTGGGGGGAAACTTACGTCCAGAGAAGTGAGAAAGCACAAGCAGTCTCATGAATGCTTATTTTTTTTAGAAGCATAAGCAGGGGCTATGTGTTCTGCGTGTATTGTGGCCAAAATTTGTGCAGAAAGTGTTCAGGTTTGGCCAGCAGGCCAGCCATGCAATAAAAACACTGCAAGAGACAGCAAAAATGGTTCCCCACATCTCTTTGCATTATTTATTTATTTATTTTAGAGACAGAGTCTTGCTATGTTGCCCAGGCTGAAAGGAAGCACAGTGGCTATTCACATGTGCAGTAATGATGAACTACAGCTTTGAACTGGGCACAAGTGATCTGCCTCCCTTGGCCTTTCCAGTAGCAGGACTACAGTCATTCACTACCATGCTGGCTCACCTTGCTTTTTTATAGGCTAGCGGAAAATAGAGCAGGGAATACTGTTGTTCTGTAAGTAACAAGAGCTATAATGGGAGTCCTAAGACCCAGAACAATACCAGGAACTAAGCAGCTCGTGTGGTAAGGTCTGCACACCAAGGGCCTATTTAAGGGAATAGTCTTAAATGGCAGGTACATTGAAGTCAACTTCCCGGTCCCTTCAGATTTCTTTAAGTAAGCAACTCTCTGCTAAGTTACCAAAAGAGGGAAGTAAGTGAGCCTTCAGATCCCCAGGTTTGCCTGCCATCATGTTGCCAATAGATGAGTTCATTTCGTTTAATTATCGCATAGTATTCTATTGTATGAATAGTCCAGACTTTATTCACCAATTCCACTCCTAATGGACACGTAAGTCGTTTCCAGATTTTGGCTATGAAGAATATAGCTTCTCTCTGAGTATTCTCATACATGTCTCTTGGTATAAATGTGCACATTTCTTTTGGGTCTAAATCTACTAGGGGGGATTCCTGGGTCAAAGAAGATGTGTATGCACATCCTTAGTAGAGATAATGCATAAAATTTGATATGAAAATGGAATGGGAAAAAGAGGATATATATTAATTTCCTTATATATATTAAGTTCTGTATTACTCAAGGTGAAAAAAGATATTAACATAGGAAAAATATTTAATTATGTTATTTAAGTTGTTGCTGAATCAAAAGTATACTTTAGCATTTTTCACTTGTACTTGCAGAGTATTAGTGTTCCTATTGTACTGAATTTTCGACAACACTGCTTGCAGATTTCTTCGCTAGTTATTCTGGTAGGAACATAGAGTTATCTTGCGGAGATTTTAATTTTTGTTTCTCTAATTAGCAATGAGGGTGAGTGCTCATTCATATATTTCTCATTGTGTGGATAACCTATCTTGTAAATAGCTTATTCATGTACCTTGACCAACTTTTTTGGATTGTTAGATTTTTGCTATTATTTTATACTAGCTAATATACATTTAAGATAAGAGTCTTTGTTGAGTATATCTGTTGCAAAAATCTTTTTTTCGACTTTGGCTTGACTTTTCACTGTCTTAATCAAAGACTTTTGTTGTTGTGGTTGCATCCCAATTTATAATTAATATACATTTAAGATAAGAGTCGTTGTTGAGTGTATCTGTTACAAATATCTTTTTTTCAACTTTGGCTTGACTTTTCACTGTCTTAATCAAAGACTTTTGTTGTTGATGTTGCTTCCAATTGGAAGTCCAATTGTTGCGGCTTCCTGGTGAGCCCAGCCTTTTGTGATTGTGAAAGTTTCCTTGCATTTCTTGCAGCCTTTTCCCTAAAAGTCAACCTCCCTCCGATGTTCGTATAGTTAGACCTACTCTTTTGATTACTGTTTGCGTAGTAAATACTTTCCTCCTGTTTATTTTAAATCTTAGATTACCTTTATATTTTAGATGTGGCTCATGTAAGGAGCAGGAAGGAGATTTTTTTTTTAAGTGTATGCTTGACAATATTTATCTTTTATTTGGAGCAGTTAGTCCATTTATAGACATATTTTGTCTTAAATCCACCATTTTGATATTTGCTTTCCATATTTATCCTGTCTGTTCTATGTTCCTTTTACTTCTTCGTTTTCTTAACCTTCTTTGGTTTTGATCAAACAATATTTTTAATGGAAAAGTTTCCTTCCATTAGCACATTTATGCTTTATTTTACTATTTACTGCTTATCCTAGAATATGTATATCTCAATAAGTAGTTATATTTACTTTTATTCCTCATAATACAATTACTGTGCTGTAGAACACTTAAAAACAATTGTCGACCGGGCGCGATGACTCACGCCTGTAATCCCAGCACTTTGGGAGGCCGAGGTGGGTGAATCACAAGAGGTCAGGAGTTGGAGATCAGACTGGCCAACATGGCGAACTCCTGTCTCTACTAAGAATAAAAAAAAATTAGCCATATGTGGTGGCAATTGCCTGTAGTCCCAGCTACTCGGGAGGACAAGGCAAGAGAATCACTTGAACCCAGCAGGTGGAGGTTGCAGTGAGCCAAGACTGTGCCACTGCACTCCAGCCTGAGTGACAGAGCAAGACTTCGTCTCAAAAAAGCAAAAAATTGTCCAAATCTATTTTAATAAACCATCAGTGAATGAACAATACAATGTTATTTATGACAGTCAATGCTAATCTATACTTATCCATATATTTAAAATTTCAATGTCCTTCATTCCTTTCCATTAGCTGAACTACTCCTTAGTATTAGATATATTCTTCCTGAAAAATAACTTGGTATGTTCTTTGAAACACAACCACAGATGACAAGTTGTGCTTGAAAACATCATTATTTTACATGTATTCTTGATGAATATTTTTACTGGATATAAATAGAAGTCTAGGTTTTCAGTAATAAATTTTCTACTCAGAAGACATTCTGTCATTGCTCTCTTGAATATATAGCTTAAAGTCTTAAAATCAGTTTTTAAATCTTCTCAAAGATTACATTTTTGTGTATATGCTCTATCATGTGGTGTCTCCTCTCCTTCTGAACCTTTTCACTCTATGTCTCATATCTCCCGGACTGATTTCTGAACTCCTCATCCTTTTTTTCATTGTACAAAGTTCTGGATATTTTGTCCTGATATAATATTTAGTTCACAAATTCTCTCTTCAACAGGACCTGATCTATTATTAAATGATTCTACTTTAGTTCTTGTTTTATATACTGAATTTTTCTTTTTTCTTTTTTTCTTTTGTCTTTTCTTTCCTTTTTATTTTATTTTTATTTTATTTTTTTTTTTGAGACGGAGTCTCGTTCTGTTGCCCAGGTTGCAGTAGAGTGGCTTGATCTCGGCTTCCTACAACCTCCACCTCCCAGATTCAAGCGATTCTCCTGCCTCAGCCTTGGAAGAGGCTGGGATTACAGGTGCCCGCCACCATGCCTGGCTAATTTTTTTGAATTTTTAATAGAGATGGGGTTTCACCATGTTAGCCAGGCTGGTTTTGAACCCCTGACCTGAAGTGATTCGCCCACCTCAGCCATACTGAATTATTAAACTAGAAATTTCTATTTAGTATCTATCCATCTAGTGAAACTACAGAATAAAGAGCCCCAGATATTTGCCATATTTCTCTATATTTCCTTATGGTTTCTTCTCTGTGAAGTTGATCCCATAATTCTGTATTGCCTTGATGTCTCTTAGATATGTTACAGCATATATAGGGGTGTGTGTGTGTGTGTGTGTGTGTGTGTGTATATATATATGCTGTAACATATCTACACATATATACACATGTATATGTATTTATACATATGAATATGTGTATATATAAAGTAATATATGGATATATTCCAATTTTTTCAAAATATTTCTAAAATAGAGTGTATTATTTTCTAAATTTTCTACTATTTTAAGCAGGAGATTGGCCTCAGTTACTTAGTCTCTGAATGCTCCGAAACATAGTCTATGTTCTAGATGATATAATCTCGATATTTGTACCCTCCAAATCTCATGTTGAAATGTGATCCCCAATATTGGAGGTCTGGCCTAGTGGGAGGAGTTTGGGTTGGGGGCAGATCCCTCATGAATGACTGGGAGCCAGTCTCACTGGACTGGATGAGTTCTCACTCCTAGTTCTCACGTGATCTGATTTTGTTACAATCACTCCCTCCCCTCTCTCTTCCTCCCTCTGTCACCACATGATGCCAGTTCCCCTTCCACCAAACGTGGAAGTTTCCTGAGGCCCTCACCAGAGCAGATGCTGAAACCATGCTTCTTATACAGCCTGTGGAAGTGTGACCCACATCAGCTTCCTCTTCATTAGTTACTCAGCCTCAGGTAATTCCTTTATAGCAACTCAAGTGGACTAACGGACTAGTAAGAGTATATGTGGACAAATCCCTAGTCCCACTCATGTCTTTTCTCTCACTCTCTTTAATAGAAACTTAGATGGACAGAGTTCTTCATTTTCGTATAGTCCTTTCTGACAAGTCGTTGTATACGTTTTATTTTGTTTTTGTTTTTTGAGACGGAGTCTCACTCTCTTGCCGAGGCTGGAGTGCAGTGGCATGGTCTCGGCTCACTGCAGTCTCCGTCCCCCGCACCCGGTTCAAGCGATTCTCCTGCCTCAGCCTCCTGAGGAGCTGGAATTATAGGCACACGCTACCACGCCCAACTAATTTTTGTATTTTTAGTAGGGTTACTTTCTAAAATCTTATTTTATACTTTCTACAATCTAATTTTACTGTGGACAATTATGACTGCAATCTATTCCAAATAGATTTTTGTGTATGCCATTTTCCCTGAGATTATTCAGATTCTCCATTGCTACATCTTAGATAATTTTGGCTCCTCTTATTTTCAGTGTCATTTTTCATAAAGCAAAGATATGTGTGTATATATGGCTGTGTGGATATACATGCAAATGTATAGATCTGTATGTATATAGATTAATTCTGTCTTTCTCTTACATTTACACGAATAACACACTGCTGCTTTTACCTTACCTTAACATTAAATCTCTTTTGTAAACTCTATAAATAAAGTTCTATAACTTGTTCATTCTCAAGTGTTTCTTCTGGGCATTTCTTGGTTTTTGCATTTACACATACAGTTTAGGAAAATTTTTCTAGGTTTTCAAAAAACCTTTTGGAATTTCTGAATGAAATACATTAAATCTATACATCAATTTGGGAAAATGACATTTTTACAATATTAGGCATTGCAATTAATGAATATGGCTTATTCTTCATCTATATAGGTATTATTTAGATCATATTTATTTAGATCATCTATATAGGTATTATTTAGGTCATATTTATTTAGATCATCTATATAGGTATTATTTAGATCAATCATATATTATGTTGTGATACATGGAAATATTGCATAATTTATGTTAGATTCATTCATATTTGACATTTTTGATGCTATAGTACATAACATTATTTTAATTTTCTGTTTGTTGATAGTATAAGTAACACAACTAATTTTCATATATCATCTTCATGCTTAATAAATTTGCTAAACTTCAATAATTGATCTTTATATTATTTTAGATCATGTAAATATACAATCATATCTGTAATAATGCCACTTTCATTTTTTGTCTCTCTGTAGAGCAAAATTTTTAAACTTTTGTTTATTTTCTTGCCTGGTTGTGCTGGCTGACACTTGTAACAAAACACTTTTTCCATTCCCAGTTTCACAGGGAAAAATTCAGTATTCCTCTTTTTATTGATATGACTATGGAAAGACACAATGTTGAAAGTTCATATTTTAAAGGGTGTTTAATAATTTACAAAAGTGTGGATAGAACATAAGGAACCAATAGTAATATTATCATACCCTAAGAGTAGTGGCAGTGGAGGACTAACCACACTTAGGCATGAGGTCACAATGTGGGAAACTGAATACAGAGCTAGCACCTCTAAGAGTAGCGACATCTAATAAGACCCATCATCTTTGGTATCTAACAGCCATAATGCCAGAGGGTTGTGATAGGAAAGCAGCACTGAGAGAGTAGGACGACATACCGTGAATGTTCTAATAACATTTTTGTACCAAAAAATGGTGCCTCCTAGACAAGATTTGACTTGGTCTTATATGTATCATTTCAATGCACAATGAAATTATATTGTTTGAATCTAATTTTATGGTGTGGTGGATCAGATAATACTCACTTAGGGTTAACCATTTTGTGTCCTTCAGTTAGGTATGCAATTTTTCCAAGGGACGAGTAGAAGGTGTAGAATTGCTTTGCAATAAACACAGTTTGTTATAAGATTTGAAATGGCATGAATTCAAATTCCAGTTCTTTGCAATGGAATATTATTTTGGGGGCTTGACTAAGGCTACATTGACCATCCCTATCTGTAACATATTATATGTCTGAAAACATTGAATCTATTATATCACATAGCACATGTGGCAGAAGAATTAGTACTCAAAGTAAGCAGGCGAAAACATTTCTTCTTTTTCTTTTTTCTTTCTTCCTCCAAACACCTTTTAAAAGTTGCAGTTTTTCAGGCTATTTCAGATATGATATATATTGCCATCAAAATACAAAAAGAGCCTCTTTTTTCATGGTGAACACTGTAAGATTTATCAACCTCCCTCTTACCTTAGAAGTAATATTATAACATTCTACAAAACACTGGAGCCTTGGCAACTTAATTAATGTGTCAAGCTGCTTTAGTTCCCTGGGGATTATCTCTGATCCTCTGTCAGACATGTATTTTAGAAGGGTATTTAAAGCATTTCCTACTTTCCTCTCACCAGGAATTAGCATAATCTCATCAATGAAATGGACTTGCATGGTGTTTTTTGGGATGCTGTGATAATCAAGATCCCTTTGGAATATAACACTGAGCAGACTGGGCATTTCCTTGAGGTAAATATATAAAGGCGTACTGTTGTCCTTACTGCATGAAAACAAACCACTTCTGATTTTTTTTCCTAATAAGGATAGGGAAAAAATATTAACAGGTTGATGGTAACTGTATTCTTCATTCCAGAGTTTGCTTAATTTGCTCTAATATATAACCCCTTTCTAAATTCAGGTTGAAATGGTGTCACCAAATAAGAGTTTTGATAATTACTAGAATTTATTCACAACCTACCTTTTTTGTTCACTGCCATATAGTCAAGGTAAATGGGTATTTGGTCATATTGAACAATCCTGTAATTTTCAAGCCTTTCATGATCTCATTAATCCTGCAATAACCTCCTTAGAGACAGAACTGTTTTTATTATCCTGGTTGAGGGAGGAGTATTGTTTGGGGCTTTCATTTCTCCCTGCCTGCAATTTCTGGGGTCAGGAATTTGATGCAATAATTCTGTGAACTATTAAGTTCATTTATTCCATTCTATATTCTCTGACTGGAAAATAAACCATAAGATAAATCTGTGGTCTCAAATAGAGAGAAAGACAGATGCAGGTCTGCACTCCATTTAATCAAATTTGACTTTAATAAGTTCATCTTTAGTGGATCACAGTGATTTTTTTAGGGCATCATAAATTAGAATCAGTTAAAGCTAGTATCTGAAAATTACCAGAAATTTTAGCTTTTTCTTGTCTCTGTGCAAATTAATCTGATAACTTCCAAGTTTTTCTGGTGAAATCCTGGGATAATATTCATGGCATACCAGTGTGACTGTTCTGTAAGGGTCCTTCCTCAGAGGAACTGCAATCTGTGAACTGTTATTGTATGAGTCCATTTTCACACTGCTGTAAAGAACTTCTCAAGATTGGGCACTTTATAATGGAAAGAAGTTTAATTGACTCACAGTTCCCTGTGGCTGGGGAGGCCTTAGGAAACTTACAAATATGGTGGAACGGGATCAGGCACATCTTACGTGGCAGCAGGTGAGAGAGAAAAGAGTGAGGAGTGAAGGGAGAAGAGTCCCTTATGAAACTATTAGATCTTGTGAGAACTCACTATCATCAGAACAGCATAGGGGAAATTGCCCCCAGGATCCAATCACCTCCCACCTGGTCTCTCCCTAGATACATGGGGATTATGGGGATTACAATTCAAGATATGGGTTGGGACACAGACCCAAACCATATCAGTCATGCTGTAACTGAGCAATAGACTATAAACAGTTTTCTGCCCAGGAAACTCAAAATTCTTTTTGCCTACATATGACAAGTTGCATCTCAGTATTCTGCCAAACAATTTCATTCCCATGATTGACCAATGATGAATCATTCACCCACTTACTGAGACATCAACAAATGTTTCTCTTTTTAAAAATTAAATCCTTTATTTGAGATAATTATAGATTCATGTATAAATGGTCTCCAGAGAAGCAGAGGCAATAAGATAAATATTTGGACTTATAAAAAAAGATGTAATATACAAGAGATTGGCTCAGGTGGTTATAAAGGCTAAGAAGTCCCATGATCTCACTGGAGGCATAGCAAAGACAGTGGTGTAGGTCTAGTCAAAACCCACAGACCTGAGTTTTGGTCACAGGAGAGTCAATGGTATAAATTCTGGTCCAAGTCTAAAGACCCATGAACCAAGAGTACCAATGCCTGTGGGCAGGAGATGATGATGTCCCAGCTCATGCAGAGAGCAAATTTCCCCTTCCTTTCCATTTTCTTCTATTAAAACCCTCCGCAGATTGAATGGTGCTCACTCTCTATGTAAGGGTCATCTTTATTCAGTTTACTGATTCAAACACTCACCTCTTCTAGAAGCACTCACAGACACACATAGGAATAATGTTTTAGCAGCTACCTGAACATTCCATAACCCACTCAAATTGACACGTAAAGTTAGCCACCACAATCCATATGCAGTTGTAAGAAATAATACAGAAATCTCATATGTGTACCTTTTACTCAAATTCATTAAATGTTAACATCTTGCAAAATTATACTACAATATCACAACCAGGGTATTAACATTGATACAGTTAAGATAAATAACACATTGGACATTGTGGCTCACCCTGGAATCCTAGCACTTTGGGAGGTTGAGGCAGGAGGATCATTTGAGCCCAGGAGTTTGAGACAGCAGTGAGCTATGATTTTGCCACTACCTTCCAGCCTGGGCAACAAAGCAAGCTCCTGTCTCCAAAATAAAACAAACCAGGCCAGGAGTGGTGGCTCATACCTGTAATCCCAACACTTTGGGAGGCTGACGCAGGCAGATCACAAGGTTAACAGATGGAGACCATCCTGGCCAACATGGTGAAACCCAGTCTCTACTAAAAATATGAAAATTAGCTGCATGTTGTGGTGCACACCGGTAGTCTCAGCTACCCAGGAGGCTGAGGCAGAAGAATCAACTGAACCAGAAAAGCAGAAGTTGCAGTGATCCAAGATCGCACCACTGCACTCCAGCCTGGTGACACAGCGAGACTCCCTGTCAAAAAAAAAAAAAAAGAAATCCCTCAATATTATTTTAGGCTGGGCGCAGTGGATCATGCCTGCAATCCCAGCACTTTGGGAGGCTGAGGTGGGCAAATCACGAGGTCAGGAGTTCGAGACTAGCCTGGCCAACAGAGTGAAACCCCCGTCTCTACTAAATATACAAGAATTAGACAGACGTGGTGGCGCACGCCTATAGTCCCAGCTACTTGGGAGGCTGAGGCAGGAGAATCACTTGAACCCAGGAGGCAGAAGTTTCAATGAGCCAAGATCACACCACTATACTCCAGCCTGGACGACAGAGTGAGACTCTGTCTCAAAAATAAAAATAAAAATAAAAATAAAATAAAATAAAATGAAACAAAAAAAGATAAACCATATTTTCTTCACCACAGAAAGCCTGCAAGTCACCCTTGTATAGCTTCATCTACTTATTTCCTTCCCCCTTAGTCACTGGCAACCACTAATCCGTTCTTCATCTATAAATTATCATTCCAAGTATGTTATATAAGTGATACTATGCAGTATGTAACATGAGGGCTGGCTTTGTTACACACAGTGTAATTCTATGAAAATGCATCCATGTCATGTCAATAGTCAGTTCCTATTTAAACACTAAGTAGTAATTCACGGCATGTGTGTCCCATAGCTTTTTAGGTCATTTGTTCGTTTAAGGAAATTGGCTTCTTTTTCTAGTTTTTACTATTATGAATAAAGTTGCTTTAACTTATGTGTATTTAAATTTTTAAAATTACTATAGCTGTATAATAAACCTTAGAATCAGGCAGAATGATTCTTCTTTATTCTTTTTGAAAGTTGTTTTAGTAATTTTACTTCTTTTGTCTTTCATACAAAATTTATAATAATATTTTCTATGTCATAAAATTCTTGCAGTGATAAAAATTGTGTTAATTTGTATGCCAATTTGAGGATAACTTTTATCTTTACTACATTGAGTCTTCTAATAGAAGAACATAGTAGAACTTCTTTGAGTTTTTTATCAGCATTGTATAGATTTCAATGTAAAATTTCTGTATTTTTTAGATTTATACTTAACTATTTTGATTTTTAGTGATTATAGATGATATGATACATTAATTTCTATGCCTATGCATTCATTACTACTATATATAACTACAAAAATCTTTATACTTATATAACCTGCAATTTTTCTAAACTCATTTGTTATTTCTAAGCTTTTTTTATATATTCCTTGAAACTTTCTACATAGTGAACCCTGTCATTTCTAATTAGCAATATTTTATTTTCAAAATACAAGTATTGCACTTCACTTGTTAAATTTATTATTGTGTGTTTTATTTCTTTAGATATTATTGAAAACAGAATTATTTTCTTAGTTTTAATTATAGAATGCTTATTTTTAGTTTTATAGGAATACAACTGATTCTTGTGTGCTGGTCTTCTAAAATGCAACTTTGGCAAAATCATTCATTATTTCTAACAGTTTATGAATTCTTTGAGATTTTCCTATATAAAATATTATCTTATTTGTAAATACAGGTCATTTTAATTTTTCCCTTCTCATCTGGAGGAATTTTATTTATTTTACTTTCTTAATTGTTCTATCGAGAATGTCAAGCAAAAGGTTGCAGAGAAGGAGCAAAATGGCCATCCTTGTCTATTCGTGGGATCCTTGTCTATTCGTGATCTTAAGGGATCCTTGTCTATTCATGATCTTAAGGGATCCTTGTCTATTCGTGATCTTAAGGGATCCTTGTCTATTCGTGATCTTAAGGGATCCTTGTCTATTCGTGATCTTAAGGGATCCTTGTCTATTCGTGATCTTAAGGGATCCTTGTCTATTCGTGATCTTAAGGGGAAGCTTTCAGTGTTTTACCATTAAGGTGTTAGCTGGGGTTTTAAAAAAAGAATTATACCTTTATCATAATGAGTAAATTTTTGTTTTTATAGTTCTAGCTTCTAGAGTATTTTTGTCATGAAATGTCTTTGATTTGTGTGAAATACGTTTTTATAAATTAATTGCAGCTATCTTTCACCCTCCTTCTATATATGAAAGTGTTGTGTTACATTCATTACTTTTGTATGTTGAACCACCTTGACACCTCTGGAATCCAACTTGATCATGGTCTATAATCTTCTTCTTATGCTGCTGGAATCAGTTTGTATTTTGCTGAAAAATTTTAAATCTGCATTAATGAGAGAAATTTAAATACAGTTTTCTTTTCTTGTGATGTCTTTGTTATCAGAATGTAACCACCCAGTGTGTTCACCTTGCCCACTGCCTAGATGGAATTGATTTATCAAGACAGGGGAATTGCAAAAGAGAAAGAGTTATTCATGCAGAGTCGCCTGTATGGGAGACCAGAGTTTTATTTGCTACTGAAATCAGTCTCCCCAAGCATTCAGGAATAGAGTGTTTAAGTCTAACTTGGTGGGTAGGGGTCCGTGAGTTAGCAGTGCTAATTGGTTGGTCCGGAGATGAAATCACAGGGAGTCAAAGTGCTGAGTCAGTTCCTGGGTGGGGGCCACAACATCAGGTGAGCCAGTTTATTGATCTGAGTGGTGCCAGCTGATCCATCAAGGGCAGGGTGTGCGAAATATCTCAAGCACTAATTTTCAGTTTAACAATAGTGATGTTATCCCAGGACCAGTTTGCACAGGTGTCGAATCTTGCAGCCTCTAGCTCCTAAACTATAATTTCTAATCTTTTGGCTAATCTGTTAGTCCTACAAAAGCAGTCTAGTCTCCAGACAAGAAGGGGGTTTGAGATAAGGTCTATTATAATCTTTGTTTCAAAGTACAAACTATAAACAAAGTTCCTCTCAAAGTTAAGTCAGCCTACAGCCAGGAATGAACAAGGATAGCTTGGAGGTTAGAAGCAAGATGGAGTTTGTTAGGCCAGATCTCTTTCACTGTCTCAGTTATAATTTTGCAGCGGAGGTTTCAAGGGCAATGCTTAACTTCGTTAATGTTAGGAGGTGTTCCATCCTTTTCTATATTTTGAAAAAGTTTGAGAAGTTTTGATATAAATTATTTAAATCATCTTTAGCATTTAGACGTGAAGCCATCTGGTTCTGGACTTTTCTTAACAGATAATTTCTGAATACTGATTCAATTTCTTTACTTGTTATACTTCTGCTCAGACTTTCTATTTCTTTTTGACTCAGTTTCAGATAGATTGTGTGTTTCCTGAAAGCTGTCAGTTACATACAGGTTATTTAATCTATTGGCACAAAACTTTTCATAGTATTCTCTACTCTGTATCCATGGCCTTGCTTTAAATTCAGATGTTGGTCACTTGATTCCTCTTTTATTCTTTGTCAGTCTAGCTAAATTCACCAATTTTGTTGATCTTTTCAAAGAACCAAACTTTAGTTAAATTAATTCTCTTTGATGTTGTTTGTATTTCATATTTCTTTTATCTGAGCTGTAATCTTTATTATTTGTTTCTTGAAGTTCATCTTGACCTTCATATTCTAGTTTCTAGAGGCAGAAACTTTTAGGTTGTCCATTGCAGATCTTAATTTTCTTTTATTGTAGGTATTTGAAGCTCCAAATTTCTCTCTGAGCATTATTTCCACTATATTCCATTAGCTTTGGAATATTATGCTTTTGTTTTCTTTTTTATTCAAGTAAAATTATTTAACAATTTTACTTGCAATATTTTCCTTTACTCATTGGTTGTTTAAAGGATTTTTGCTTAATTATCACAGTGTAATTTTTCTTATTTTCTATTTGTTTTAAAACAAATGCATAAAATCATAATTAAAACTTATGTTAGTAGACACACAATGTATATACTTTGTGACAATAACACCATAAAAGGGGGTGATATGGTTGGGCTGTGTCCCCACACAAATCTCATCTTTACTTCCCATGTGTTGTGGGAGGGACCTGGTGGGAGGTAATTGAATCATGAAGGTGAGTCTTTCCCATGCTGTTCTCGTGATAGTGAATAAGTCTCATGAGACCTGATGGTTTTATAAGGAGAAGTTTTCCTGCATAAGCTCTCTTTTTGCCTGCTGCCATCCATGTAAGATGTGACTTGCTCTTCCTTGCCTCCCGCCATGATTGTGAGGCCTCCTCAGCTATGTAGAACTGTGAGTCTATTAAACCTTTCTCTTGTATAAATTAACCAGTCTCAGGTATGTCTTTATTAGCAGCATGAAAACCGACTAATATCGATAATAAATCTGTAAAGGAGAAGAGCTTTTGTATACTATTCAACCTAGTTAGTATTAATTCAAACTTGATTATTGTAACAGCAAAATGTTACCACAGGATTAAAAAGCCAATATGCAATAATATTTGCTATCTTTTAAATTTATCCTTGTATTTACCATTATTGTTTTTATATTTCTTCACTTGGCTTCAAGTTATTGTTGAGTGTCCCTTCCTTTCTATCTGAAGAACTATCGTTAGTATGTTAAATCGAACTAAGCATGACTTGAGAAGGAATCTTTAATTCTATATTTGAGCCCTTGTGGACAAACCGTAACCTAACTTAATAGGTAGACAAGATTGAATACCTAATTTAGGAGTATGCACTTGTAACAAGAGCTGATTCTGGCCAATCACAGCAGCCGTACTTCAACCACTCATACACTACTGAGTGTTCACACTGTGTTCAAATATAGCAAACACCAACATGTAACCAATTCAGCTGTTTCTGTACCTCACTTCTGATTTCTGTATGTCACTTTCCTTTTTTGTCTATAAATTTGTTCTGTCCACGAGGCATCCCTAGAGTCCCTCTGAATCTGCTATTATTCTGGAAGCTGCCTGAATTATTATTATTATTATTTTTGCTCAATTAAACTCCATTAAGTTTAATTTGTCTCAAGTTTTCTTTTAACACGTGTTTTGTAGAAAGCAGGTCTATTCATAATGAAATGTCTCATTTTTTCTTTATCTGGGTATGTCTTAATTTCTCCTTCATTTTTGATTTTTAGTTTTGCCAGATACAAGAATTCTCAGTTCATAGTTTTGTTTTCTTTTTTTTTTCATTCAGCATTTATACATGTTATTCCACTTATTTTGGGCCTTAATATTTTCATTGAGAAATTAACCATTAATCATTTGAGGATCCATTGTACGTTAAGAATCAATTCTCTCCTGGCACTTCAAGTTTCTCTGTCTTTGGCTTTTGACAATTTTTGACTATAATGTTTCTTGATGTGGGTATCCTTGAGTTTATACTGCTTGGAGTTTGCTAAGTTTCTTGTATGCATAGCTTCCTGTCTTTCATTAAATCTTGGAAATTTTTGAGCACCACTTTTCAAATTTTTTAACCCTTTATTTTTCTTCTCTCTTTCTGGGACTTTCATTATACATATACCATTATGCTTAATAGTTTTCCACAGCCCTCTAAACCTCCATATATTATTCTTTTTTTGTGGTTACATTTGCTGTTGTTTTTAACCTTTGTCCTCAGACAAACTTATCCAGTTTGCTAATTCTTTCTGGTTTTTCACATCTTTTGTTAAACCTCTCTAGTGAATGTCTTAATTTTAGTTGTTGGACTTTCTAGCTTCAGAATTTTTGGTTCATTTTTATAATTTCTCTGTGTTTAATTGGTATTTTCTATTTAATAAATCGTTGATTTTCTAGTTTCATTGAGTCCTTTGTTTATAGTTCTGTTAGGTCTTTGAGGATATTTAGAACAGTTGATTTAGTGTTGTCTTAGTCTATTCAGGCTGCTATAACAAAATATCATAAACTAGCTGGCTTATAAGCAACAGAAATTTATATCTTACAGCTCTAGAGGCTTGGAAGTCCAAGATGAAGGTGCTGGCAGATTCAGTGTCTGGGTCTACTTCTTGCTTCATAGAGTAGAACCTACTATGTCCTCACATGGTGAAAGAGACCAGGCATTTTGGTGGGGCCTGTTTTATAAGCCCACTAATCCCATTTGTAAAGGCTCCATCCCCATGACTTAATCACCTTCAATACTTTACCTGTTAATACCATCACATTGGGATTAGATTTAAACTTGTGAATTTTGGGAGGACACAAATGTTCACACCATAAGAGGTGTCTTTGTTTAATAAGTCTAACTTCTGCACTTGCCTGACTGTCATTATTAGTTTCTTTTATTCCCTGTGAATGCACCATACTGTGTTGGGTTTTTTGTTTTTTTGGGTTTTTTTGAATATTATATTGTGAACTTTATATACTACTGAATGTTCACGCTGTGTTCTGTGGACTTTTTGAATATTATAATATGAAGACTCTGATTTTCAGAGTCTTCATCCCCAAGAAGTTTATTTTTGCTGCTTGTTGTGGGTAGTGGTTGTTTTTTGTTGTTTGTTTAGTGTCCTACTAAGCTATCTTGCAAAGTCTGTATTTTGTCCAACGCGACCACAAAAGTCTGTTATTAGCTTAGCAGCCACCTATTGTTTTGATAGCTTCCTTTTTTTTTTTTTTATGGAAAGGAAACAAAGCAAAACAAAAATACAGTACTCTCCTAATCTTTGCATATTGGGTCTGTGTCTGAGCATATCTTTACTGCTTATCAGACCATTGACAAATCTGCCTTAACCTTTACTTACAGCTTGCTTAGAGCTTGAAGGTTCACAGAGGTGAATATTTAAGATCTTCTCAGGTCTTTCATGAGCCAGTGCCCAGCTTTGGGCATGCATGCGGCCTTCTGATATTTCCTGATATACCTGAGAGCCTTGTAAGTCCCTTATTTCTAATGATTCTCCTTTTCTAACCTCTTCTCAAAATTTTTGGTCTGTTTATTATTTGTCCTGTTCTCTTTCTCCCTATCCCAAGGCTACTACAGTCAATAATTTATTTAGCCTTTGAATGTTTTCTGCAAAAAGTCCCCAGAAAGACACCCCAGCCCTGTGAATGTTTCAAATTGGGTGAAACAAAGGCAATCCCTTGTGTCAGTCCTGAAGGGAGACTCCAGAAAACAGGCAGAGGCACACAGCCACAATTCTTTGAGAAGACGGTCTGTGTTGCTAACTCTGATACTCAAAACCTGCACCAAGAGTATAGGCTGCTGTCTTCATAGCTTCTGCCCATCTGAGTAGGGTGAAATAGTAGGCAGTCATTTTTAAAAGCAACGGAACTCTTACTACAATGCAAAAGCTTCTTTCTTCCTTCCTTTGGCGTTGTCTGTGTAATTTTCTGACTGGATTCCAGAGTCTGCAGAAACAAATTCAGAGAGCTTTTCCTCACTTATTAGTTGCAATGTGCAGAGACAGAGCCCTAGAGTTCCCCATTCTGCCATTTTTAGTGATATCAACCAACTGCTCACTTTTATATCCTTATTTCTGCATAGTACAGTGAATGCTCTGATCCTCAGAAGATGCTACTACTGTTGTTTTACCATGTTATCATAATAACACATTTTTCCAATTATAATTCATACATTCTCTGCTACTTTCCACTCTGGGAAGTGAAATAGAAGATAATTACAATGGAAAATCATATTTTTGCCTCAGCTGGCAGAAATAACGGTAATAGGCATCATATAAGCAGAATCCATAAATCAAAATAAGATAAAATGAAACTAAAATTATCACAGTGACTTCATCAGCAAAACATAATTCAAAGATTACATTATATGGTGCAATTAGCCTACATAGAGTCAGGCATTCCCTGTATGTGGTTCTTGAATATTTTTGTTAACTGACATTACATTTCCCTGAGGAAACTTCATATTAGAAAATGTATTAAGAATTAGTGCCAATTTTTTTCTGTGGAGTGTTACCTTTCTGTGTGCAGAAATTACGTGACTTACAAAACCTATTTCATTTCCAATATTGGTACCTCTAATAAAATAAGGAAATAGAAGAAAATTGACATAAAGGAGGCTCATTTAACATTTACTTATTTGCCTTTCCAATAATCCTTATTGTTAATTGCTTTTGCAACATTAGTTCTTATATGAATGCAAAATATTTATGAAATTACAGAATATGAAATTTTTTAAATTCAATATTTTGTAAACTCTAAAGGTATGCAATAACTGCCATAATTAGAGATCAAAATCAAAGTTTATTTCATTACTCTTCTTTGTTTGTCTGAAAAAAAGATGCATATTACCAGTGTTACCAGGGAACAATATTTTTCAGTAAGTTAAATCTCTACTGATGCTAGAATGCTAATCTAAAGTTAAAGTGTCTCCTTGTCTTGGCAACTCCAATTAAAAATTAATGCATACCTTCTTACTAGTTCAAAATATATGAAAATAGAGATAGCAAATTTTACCAAAAATTTTGTTGCTAAAATGATACATTTTTTTCACCACATAATGTGTTATATAGTATTAATCTCATGATATTTCACTCTTTCCAAGTAAAGAAAAATATATAAAGATAATTGAAGAGCGGACTAGTTAACTTTTTTCTTGGCTGACTTAAAAAAAACACCTCATATTCTTGATTATCAAAATATAAAGACATACTAATTTGACACATTTAAATCTTCTCTAACTTTCTTTGAGGTGATATACTTATTTCTTTCCATAGAAGTTAATTTGAAATATCTCAACATTGCTAAGGAATAATCAGGGTCTATTTCATTCCTTCTGTTCTTCCCTGTTTTAATCTCTGTTTTCAATTTTTTCTCCTTCCATTTTTCTCTTTCTCATTGGTTTTTAAAATAAATTTGATGCCATGCACATTGGCTCATGCTTGCAATCCTAACACTTTGGTAAGCCAAGGCAGGTGGATCACCTGAGGTCAGGAGTTTGAGACCAGCCTGGACAATATGGCGAAAGCCCGTCTTTACTAAAAATACAAAAAATTAGCCGGGCATGGTAGCGGGCACCTATAATCCCAGCTACTCAGGAGGCTGAGGCAGGAGAATCACTTGAACCTGGGGGATGGCGGTTGCAGTGAGCCAAGATTGTGCCACTTCACTCCAACCTGGGCAAAAGAGCAAAACTCCGTCTGAAAAAAAAAAAAAAAAAAAAGAAAGAAAGAAAGAAAGAGAGAGAGAGAGAGAAAGAAAGAAAGAAAGAGAAAATAAATTTGTTTTTAAGGACAGAATTTTGAATATCTCCATCCTATAAGACTGATAGCCACTCATGATATTTTAGTATCCTATTTAATAAGAATTTACTTTGCGACAGGATTATTTCCACATGCTTGTAAAATCTACAGCTAATTACAAACTGTGTTGAGGTTTATTTATTTCAACAATATTCAAGCATTTATGCTCAAGCTTCATTCAGGGCTTTTGTCACACAAGAAGTTTGTTTAAAAAATACCTCAACCATTTGCAAATTGAGGGGAATTCCAAAATAGAAGGAAAAGAGGAAAATAGTGGCAATTAAAGAATAAAAGTAAATATCTCAACTTGAATAGAGAGAAGAGAAAAATATAACCCGAAGACGATGTGGGAATAGTAAGTCTTGGTTTGTGTATTACAATGAGTTGATTCGCTACTGGCTCACAAAAAGTCCATTGTGATCAGTCTACTTTTAGCAAGCTGACTAGCGACATCAAGTAAAGGAATTCTGGTTGTTATAAATTCTCCCAAGCCCTTGAACTTTTAGATGTGCAACAGTCGAAGTTTTCTAACTATTGCCTATTTTCTGTCATTAATGGTTCTTCCTTACTTAGGAATGTCATGCACCCTCTTGTCTTTAAGACTACCTTCAGATAAAGTTTTATAGTACTTAATATCATTCAGCAAATGATCACTATTTTTCTCACTCCTCTCTTGGTGAAGTATATTTCCATATCCCACTATGATTAAAAAAAAATTCACATTTTTTTAGAAGGAAAGAGTGATATTAATAGACGGTATTCTATCTGATACCCAAGGTTTATTTCTTTTCATGAAGAGGAAGAAAAGGAAGAGATTAAAATCATGAATTTGGAGTTAATTAGTATCTTAAGTTAGGGGTCCTAGGAAAGAGTCTGATGTAGGGACTTGGGTGCATGTGATTTGTTGAAGGAGTGCTCCCATGAAAAAGTGGTTGAGGAAAACAGGATAAGGAAAGAAAAGACAATCAGCAAAAATGTGATTCCAGCTACAATCTGGCTTCAGGTTTATCTTGCAGGGAGCTCTGAAGCATGAATTATACCATAGAGTTAATTTCACATTAAAGCATGGAGTTGACTACATTTATACCCTTATGCCATTCAGTCTTAGGCCGAAGGATTCCACCCCCATCATCACCACTCAGAATGATGTAAAGCAGCTCCTCATTTGGAGTACTTTTGATTTTTTTAAACAATGCCATAACTTCTGTTTTTATTTTTTATTATTTATTTGTATTGAGGTATCCTTGACAAATAAAAATCATATATATTTACAGAGTACAACATGATACCCTTATAAATAAATGCATTGTGTAATGGTTAAATCAATCTAATTAACATACCCTTCATCAAACATATGCATCATTTTTGTGTTGAGAAAATTTATGATCTACTCTCTTAGCAATTTTCAAGTATACAATACAGTATTACTAACTGTAGACACCAAGCTTTATAATAGACATGCAGACCTTGTCTAATGGAAACTTTATGTGGTTTGACGTACATCTCCCCATCTCTCTTGACCCAGAGACTCTGGCAAACCCCATTCTACTTTTTGTTTCTATGACTGCCTCTTTTTTAGATTTCACACATACATGAGTTAGTATAGGAAATATCTTTTGTGTGTCTGGCTTATTTCATTTGTCATAATGTCCTGTAGATCCATCCATGTTATTGCCAATGACAGGATTTTCCCCTTTCTTAAGGCTGAATAGTATTCTGCTTTTAGCAAAAGGATTTATCTTGAAAATACCTCAAAAGATTGAAATGTATAATTTTCTGTTACATAAACACTTTCGATCAGGAGAAAGTAAAAAAATCCTTGGGAACAAAAAAAATAATGTGAGTTAAAAGTATCAGAGTGGTAAGCTAACTCTGAAGGCATTTCTGCCGTTGGAGAATTTTGCTAGTATCAAGAAACAATAAACTGCTATATTAAGGACCAAAAATAACAGCTGATGTTGCCTTGGATGAATTTGAAAACAATACAATATTCAAAGTGAGGGCTTTCAAATGTCAAATCCTCAATGAAATAATGGAATTATTTTTAAAATAAAAATCACAGAGGAACAGGACAAAGAATGGGTGCTAGGCAGAAAATAAAGTCTTCCCCAAAAATATGTAACTGAGACTTACCTCTGTACTATTTTATAATTTAAATTTGCATAATCTAGTAAATTACAAACTGATAATATAATAAAAAATTTTCCAAGATTGATAGTGTCCTAGAAAATCTAATAGAAATAAATGTAAAACACCTCTAGAGATTCCCAGAATCTTTTTGGTTCACAGATGAAACCCATGTCTGTCACACTCTCAAAATCCAATATTATAGGTTTTGTTATGTCTGCTTCCAAGTATGATGAAATAAATTACCAGATGACAAACCCTGCAAATTTAACAATAAAACCTGCATACGATACAAATACAAAAAATCCTCCCCGCCCCCCAACTATCTAAAAGAACTGAAGAGTGAAGAGAAGCAAATTGAACCTGGTAGGAAGTATGTGCTTGATTGGAGGAGAGGAGATGAGGAGCCATGACAGTATGTTTCTCTTTGCTGGGGGGTTTACAGCTACAGAGGATGCGCTTGTGGAAAAGTCCACCTTCTAGCCTGACAACCAGAAAATTAAAAGGCAAAATAGTTTACATGCAGTACCTTTGTGTTTTTTTTTTTTTGTTTTTTTTTTGAGAAGGAGTTTCACTCCTGTCGCCCAGCCTGGAGTGCAATGGCACAATTTTGGCTCACTGCAACCTCCATGTCCCAGGCTCAAGTGATTCTCCTGCCTCAGCCTCCCAAGTAGCTGAGATTACAGGCATGCACCACCACCTCTGGCTAATTTTGTGTTATCAGTAGAGATGGGTTTCACCATGTTGGTCATGCTGGGCTTGAACTCCTGACCTCAGATAATCCACCCATTTAGCCTTCTCAAAGTAGTGGGATTACAGCTGCGAGCCACTCTGCTCAACCAGCACCATTTCCTTATTAGGATGTGTGTTCTTTAACCCATCCATCATGTTGTAAGTGTTGGGATTCAGAAAGCAATACCCCCAAATATGGCAATATGACATGCTAAACTGAAGAAGCCTCAGGGTCTCTCTGACCTCTCTCTTCATTGTCTCTCCCAAAGAAGCTGAAGTTCCTGTATCTTCCTACGATCCAGACCCACCAAGGAGGACGACCACGTTTTTCTTTTCTTCCCCTCCATGTTATCTCACTATCTGTAGCAGAAAAGAAGACTAAGATGTGGCTCCACCTGAGCAGACCTTCTTCCAAGTATAAAGACTGTCTCAAAGGATCATTAAAATTTCACAAACTATTTACAAGTTAATAGTTTGATTGTTCCTGGACCCAGTTATTCTCCCTATCAATCATTTAAAATTAATTTTAACATGTGGTAGTAGACTTTTTTTTTCTTTCACTGATACTATATTTAAAAATTCCACAATCAAACACA
Source organism: Theropithecus gelada (assembly GCF_003255815.1). Taxonomy (NCBI): domain Eukaryota; kingdom Metazoa; phylum Chordata; class Mammalia; order Primates; family Cercopithecidae; genus Theropithecus; species Theropithecus gelada. The sequence continues at coordinate 4,821,515 of NC_037669.1, read as the reverse complement.
TTTTTTTTTATTATACTTTAAGTTCTAGGGTACATGTGCACAACGTGCAGGTTTGTTGCATATGTATACATGTGCCATGTTGGTGTGCTGCACCCATCAACTCGTCATTTACATTAGGTATATCTGTATAGCCTCCCATGACCATTTGTAAATGAAATCCGTTCAAACCATACAATATCACGAGCTAAATCTTTTTACTTATAGTCATGTCATAATCCTTGCATTTAAGTCTTACTTTTTATGGTTTACATATCATATTCTATAGAATAGCTAAGCATATTATCAGAAATGAGATTTTGTGCAATTTTCACCCAAGTTCAATTTATAGACAAACTGATATTCTTTGCACACAGCAAGAGAATTCAGCCTGGCATCTTTAGGAAATGAAAAACTGGTTGCCAGAGGGAAGAAATCTCAATCTTTTCAATGTGGTTATTATATAGATTGCAGGCCAGGCCTTTTTCCCAAGTGAGGAGAAGGGGAGACTTGTATATATATTTATATTTTTAATAAAAATTTGACTTGGGACATTTATGAATTTATTATAGTGACTCACTATTAACACAGTATTTTAATTAATTTTGCTTTATTGCAGAACCACATAATTTTTTTAGAAATGATGATATATATCATACTTCTAATAATTTCATGGTCATGCAAGAAACTACACCTTTACAATGTTAGCTGATATCGGCAGTGCATGAAATAAGATATTCTCATGTAACAAAATGAATGACTAATGAGGGACATCAATTGACTAAGAAAACAACAAGGTAAACTGCCAATAAACGTTCAAGAAGGAGAGTTTACTAATGCACTTGTCTATGCCATTTGACTGCAAATCTTCATCACTGCTGATATAGTGGCCTTTACATTATTAGACACACGACAGTATACAATAACTACTTTCCCTTTTCTCCTATCCCTTTACAAGTGAAATAATTGTCTTAGGAAATAATTGCCTCCATATAACTGTATCTAGTATAGATCAATTTTCTCTTCACGCAAACAAAGTTACATGGACAGATTCCTGTGTTATTCTTTTTCTGAATGCTGTTGTCCATTCCATCTCACAAACATCACAAAATGTCTTGAAATCAGATTAAAGGCACTCCTTTTTGACTCAGATAAGCAAATCATTATTTTCAAAATAAATAAAACAGCTCAGGTGACAAGCGTATTAAGCTCTCAAGACCTGTTAAACATGTCATGTGGGAGGTAACTTCAGATCGTTCACATCAACTACATTTCTCGGCAACCTCTGATGACTCTAACTGCAAGTTTCCAGGTGTCTTCTTGGAAACGACTGTATGATTCTGTGTATGTGATGCAGGTGTTGGTTCATACTTCACCCCAAGAGGGAATGATTGGATTCCTCATTACTTGTTCTGGCATACATACCGTGGGAGAAAATGTGAATATAGTGAAAGGATATTATTTACACTTGTATTTGTGTATGTGTGTGTATATAATATTACATTTATATTAATACACATAAATATATTACATTACGGTATGCTTTGCAGGAATGAGAATTTTCAGTAGAAAATGCCAGAAAGGTTTACAAGTCAATTGACATGAACTTTGTGGTCAAAGACCTTTTTTCAACTATTTGAGTTAATTCAATAATTTTTCATTCAAGATAATTTTCAATATTTGGCTTATTTTCATGTTATTTTCAAAGATTCATCCCCTCACTTACATTCTATTACATATCTTTTACTACTTTGGATCTGATTGATATGAAACATTAACATCGTTCTTAAAATCCTTTAACTAGTAGTACTTCCCAGTACATGTCCTTTAGAAATCATTGCAATAAAAACTACACCATTTCCGAGTACTCCTCATGTAAAAAAAATCAGTGTTAATTTCTGCAAGGTTCCTAAATATGAGTATGTGAGTCATGAATATAATATTTTGACATGTGTATGCAAAATTCTATAATACAGTATTATGATCATCTGATTTGAAAAATGAATTTGTTTTGGAATTTAAAAAGCAATAATTTTTCAGACTTAAAAATCCTTTCATAAAAAATTATAACATTATTATTTTCAAATCATGGGCAATGTATTCAAAAGAAGGATTGGGATAATTATATAGTTTTTTAATAATTATCATTCACTACATGAATTATTTGTACTTATTCTAGATATGACTTTGTTCAAGTTTATACTTTGAGGTTCCACATCTGCTCCTAACTCAGCAATGAGGGATACTATTTAATAGTGTGATTTAAAAAATGAACATCAAAAATTAAAACTATGTAGCCAAATAGTTTGCATAGAAAATGCAGAGCACCCAGAACTCTCCTACACCCCTGGTGGGATTGTAGACTGGTGCAGCTGCTGTGAAAACATGAAGTTTCTTTAAGCTTAAAATGACTTAGAAATATTTGGATGTAACCCAAATTGCCTCTGTCAAGGCACAGGCTGAATGTTTAATTAAAACAAACATTACGTCTGATATCTAAGACTAGATTTATGAAAAGTCACAGAGGCAAAATTTAAAAAAAAAAAATTGTAATCAGAAGACAAGGAACTGCAGCTGTATAAACAATATTCCACATATTGTGATGAGGCAGCCGTCATAAGCCTGGATCTGAACCGTAGCAAGAAGTCTGATAGAAGCAATCACAAAATCCTTAGAAAGGAGGATGATATTGAATAATACATAGAAATAAATCAAAAAAATCAGGCTGGGAAGTGTAGTTTTTTTAAAAAAAATTATTTCTCTCCAGGCACATTTTATCAACACAAATCAGACTATTGCTATGTTTAATCATCTACATTACCCTTATGATGGCCAGCCACTATTATAGTTACTTTGTAAATATTAACTCATTCAATCCTTTAATAAATTCTATGACATAGTTGTTATAAATATGAACCTAACTGAGGTTGACTTCTTTTCCCTTGTATTCACTTAAAATTGTTCTTTGCTAATTTATGTAAAATAATTCAAACACTGGGACAAGTAAAAACAATACATATAAATCATAAGTATGTGCCTTTTGATGCCCAGTACACAACATGAGGAATATAATACGGTTATTTGTGTTCAGAGTCTAGCAGTTTGCTGAAGTAATGGGCAGGAAAATTTTCCAAATTATCATTTGCATGTGTTGGCAGGTAAGAGGGCTTTTATTTGGATTGAGAAAAGAAATAAATAATATTTTAAAAAATATTTTTAGGGGTTTAAGCTTTTATCTATTTGTGCGCCTGGGACCATGTGTGTATGTGCATGCATGTGCATGTGTGTGTATACAGGAGTCTGGAAGGAAGGATAAGGGAGATGAGGACAGTGAAGGAAATGGTATTCTGCCAGTTTTATCTCTGAGGCGTCTTTTGAGCCTCATTACAGAGGCTTGAGCTATGGCAGCTGGTTAAATGGGTGAACTTACAAATGAGTATATTTCAAGCATTGCTGAGTTGGGTGCTGATGGCAGGAATTGTTGAATACAGGGCTATTCCTTCCTTCTGTCCTGCTCTGCACACTGGGAGCCCAGGTGGTGTCCTGGGAAAGCTACAGCTCTCAGTAGATGGAGGTGAGTAACTGTAAACATCAGATGACTGACTTTTTTTCACAGGGGACTGGAAGTTGTGAAAGTAAAACAGTTCATTCAGGTTGGAAGCAAATCTTCAGTGACAAGATTTGGACTAAATGACATGACATCCCCAAGTTGCACACAAAAATAAGTGGGGAAAGTTTAGTAACAAAGAGTCTCAGGTCCAGGCTGTGGCAGGAGCAATACGTGACGAATATTTGTTTATAAAGTTAATGTTGTCTTTTATCTGGTAAACAGGGAAAAGGATCTATGGACATTTTGATTACAGTTTTAAGAATTTATACTTGCATTCAGAAGTCGTAATGGTTATACTATCCTGTATACTCAATTATATTATATGATATCTTAAATTATTAGTTCTAATACAAAGTTTTACAATTATTAGGTTGGCACAAAAGTAATTGTGGTTGTTGCCATTACTTATAATGTATTTGTTTATACTTTATAAAGAAATACTGGTCACATATTCCATTAAAAGTAATGTCAAAAACTGCCATTACTTTTGCACCATCCTAATAAATTTGAACTAGTAAGAAAGAAAAATCATATCAAGTAATCAACACTACCCTCCTCAATATCAGAATGTCCTTCCCTCTGCCCACGAGATGATTCACTATTGTTTCTTGCATAGATTGCAAAAAGTGTGTTTTGTCTTAAATTTTTAGAAGAAGAAACTTTATGTAGTACAGCTAATACTTAAATTATATTTTCAACTTCACACTTAATTTTGAAAGGATTTGCACATTGATATCTTGATCAACGAGTAGTTCCAGTAAAATTGAAGATTATTCTCTTTTTGGTAAAGGTGGTGATAGCATTCATATCATTTGTTTTATTATCATTCTGTAGAACTTACCAATTCATCACTTAATATACTTTACCATAACTCAGCAACCAGTTTTTACCACCTTAATTATATACCAAAAAAGGAAAGCATTTGGCTGGCATGTTTAAGTAGACTATACTAAAACTCACTGTTACTTTCCTATTCTTTTTATAATGTTCATAAAAAGGCAAGTCAATAAATATGGATGAGACAGAGAATTTGTAGTATTTAGCAATTTCAACAGATTTATATATTTGTATTCTCTTAGTTTAGATAAAATGTGTTCTCTGTATACATTTTAGGCCATAAATATATACATATGTTTATAAATGTGTATATGTGTGTGTATCCTCAATGTTTGCTTCTTTGCTTTTTTTTTTTTTTGTAAGTTTTCATTTTTTTAAAACTAAGATACACTGCAAAATAGAATGAATTTACCTGCAATTTTTCTCAGGAATACAATAGCAATGAAAGAAGACCTTGAAGGGATTAACAATGCCATTGCAGATTTTAAAAAATATTTTCCTTCATTCATCAGATGTTTATTGAACACCACTACATGCAATGTACTGTGAAAAGCACATACAGGCCACGAAGATAAATTAATCTTTATCCTAAACCTGAAATACTTCAGTTTCATAAGCAGCGTCAGACACAAACTCACCACAATAAAATGTAATATGCAAAATGCTATGAAAATACAAAGGGAAGAGTCATTCATTATGCTATGAGCAAGGAGAAAGGAGTTTATGGGAGAGCAACAGTGAGGTGGAACTTACAGATGAACAGGGGATCATTGGAAGCAAATGGCAAAAGGCATGTCTGGTACAGAGAACTGCAGGGGAAAGACACAGGAACTGGGAGGTGATTCGTGGTTTGGCAATACCAATTCTCCTGGCGCTGCTGTGTGCGGGATCAATGGAGGGAGTTCAGGTGGCCAAATAAAACTTGCTCAGAGATCATCAAAGACCTTGCATGCTAGGCTATTATCTTCGTAAATTCTACCTTTCGAAACACATTTATTCCTGTTGGTGTCTCCTGTCCTCGTTGGATTTGTTTTTCCTCTTAAACCTGTTAACTCTCAAGTCCCCTCAAACCTTATATACTACTCGAAAATTGATCTTCTCAAATAGATAAAATAATTTGCTCCATTATATCAATTCTGTCACACCTAATTTATATTTTATGGCTCTCATAACATAGCTGCTTGTTTTTATAATCTCTGTAACGTGTACTATCATTATTCTAAAGCGCTATATAGATCGAGGGAAAATAACCAGTACATTGAACATAATAGGCACTCAATACATATCTGAAAAGTAAAGTGATTCTCACTAATTCAGATGTCACAGTTGTCCAAGCGATTTTGCAGAGGAGTACAAATTAAAATGCCTAAATCGTGATACTCATTCTCAGTATCTTTAAATCCAGACCTGTCTATTTCAGCTGTCCTTTTATCTGTTGCTTTTCCCTCCGTTTGCTTTATAGCTTGGCTAAGGCCAGCTGCTGTTGAAAGGCATATGGATTAATGAAGCGTAATCTACCAAGCCCCTCACTTTTGCAAGAGTTCCTTTCTAGGCCTAGCGAGTCGTTATAGCAATATACGCTCATGATCATATGTTTTTGTAAAATTTGCAAAAGTAAGATAATCGCAATTGTTTAAGACATCTTCTTCATACTCTAATTTTCCATGTTTTACACTTTCCCTAACTCTATATGGTATTAGAGAGACTATGGCTGATAGGAGTTGGCTGTTCACTTAGTTTGAATTTTGTGTTGCATATTTATGTGATTCATAGTCTCTTACATTTTAGCTAGATTATAGCTAAACATCCAAGAACAGGAATAACTCTCAGGACTATTCCTAGCGACTGTCCAATGGCTTTGATGTTGCGAAGAGCAGGTGCAGGATGGGAGATCATACCGCGCTGTGAACAGGTCCTCTAGCGCCCAGCACCAGACGTATGCGCTTAGTGGATCCCGTCAGTATGCACTTAGTGGGTCCTGTCAGTTATGTAAGGGTATTTAAGACCAATCACGTTGTAAGGAAATCTGAAAAACATTAAACCTTCATTTGTATTTAAAACTTTATCTAACAAGTTATTCTTTACTTGAACAACCATGCCAAACATTTACAAATTACTGGATGACTTTTTGAGACATTTGTTTGTTCTTTATTATGATAATGAAGAATATCCTTTTCAAATACCAACCGCTCACCAGATTTCCATAGCTGTAATGCCCACTTCCATTCATTACAAAATGCCTATAACAATGACGTTTAAGAACATGTGATTATAATGTGTTCTACTTTGAGCCTCAGCTATATTAGATAAAATTAAGATAAATGGAGTGTGCCCTGGAATAGAAAATTTTGAAAAAAAAGTGTTTTATTTCATTAATCTTTTAAAAATATTGAATCTCCCTGTTCACTAACCTGAAAAAAAATCTAGTCTTTTCAAGTACAACTCATACAAAACCCTAATAAAGTTACTATAATCAACAAGTATCCTTAGTTAATAGAATGCCCATTAATACCCAACTTCCTACACTTCCCATCTTGTATCTATTTTCTCTCTACTGGAAAATATTTAATCCCCTTGAGAGGCAGTATATTCCCTGTTATGATTTGAGATATTATTTTATTAAATTATTTGTTCATTAATTTTAATAGGATTGATTATAAATATATGAAATGATTGTGAAAGGGATTGGCACAATCAGAAAAAAAAATCTACAAGCATAAATAAAGTGAGATTTTTACAAGTAAGCTGAAACATTAAAATAAAAATTCAATAGGAAGTACCATCAAAGTGGAAACAAATTTATTTGAAAACATCCAAAAAGTAGTTTAAACAGCATGGATTTTTTTTTTATTTCACAGAATTGTAAATGAAAATCTTAACAATAGATGTCAACAAATATTTCTATTAGGGAAATCCAGAATAAAATAACTGGATTATGAAATTGGAAAAAAAAATAGTAAACATGAAGCTGCTAAGACATCTTATCAGGCCAATATTATGGAGGGTCCTGAGTACCATACTAAAGTGTTTATCTGGTATTTCTCTTTTGGAATAGTCATGCATCACCTGAAAATGAATATGTGTTCTGAGAAATTCATCCTTAAACAATTTCATCACTGTACAACAACATAAGAGTGTACTTGCACAAATCTAGATGGTATAGCTTACTACACACCTAGGCTGTATGGTATAACCGATTGCTTTTAGGTTCCAAACCTATTCAGCATGTTATTGTACTGAATACTGGAGGGAATTATAAAACGATGGTAAGTATATGTGCATAGAGACATCTAAGTGCAGAGAAGGTACAGTAAAAGTACAGCATAAAAGGTAAAAAGTTGTACTTGACATAAATGGAGCTTGCCAGACTAGAAGTTGCTCTGAGTGTGTCAGTGAGAGAATGGTGGGTTAATGTGAAGCCCTACTACATTACTATACAAGACTGAGGATTTTATAAATACTGTACCCTTAGGCTAACATAAATTTATTAAAAATATTTTTCTTTCTTTAGTAATAAATTAATTTTAGCTGGTTTTAACATTTTATTTTATAGATTTTAAAATTTTTTTAAAATTTTGACTCTTTTTTAATAAAGCAGCTTGAAACAACAACACATTGTATAGCTGTACAGAATTGTTTCTGATGTCCTTATTCAATAAGCTTTTTTACTATTTTAAATTTATTTCAATTTATTTATTACTTTTTAATTTTTTGTTAAAAACTAAGACACACAGACATTAGCCTACGCTGCACAGGATCAGGATCATCAATATCACTGTCTTCCACCTCCACATCTTATCCCACTGGAAGGTCTTCAGGGACAATAACGCGCATGGAGCTGTCATCTCCTATAATAATGATGGCTTCTGGAATATTTCTTGAAGGAACTGCCTGAGGCTGTTTTGCAGTTAATTTTTTTTGTAAGCACAAAGAGTACATTCTAAAATAATAATAGAAATCATAGTAGAGTAAATAGACAAATCAGTAACATAGTTGTTTATCATCATTATCAAGTACTATTACACTGTACATAATTGCATATACTGTAAATTTTTACTACTGGCAGTACAGTAGGTTTGCTTATACCAGCATCACCACAAACATGTGAGTAATGGGTTATGCTATGACACTGCAATACCTAAAATATCACTAGGCAATAGCAATTTTTCAGCTCCATTATAATCTTACAGGACCATAATCATGTATGTGGTCCATCGTTGACGGAAACATTGTTATGTGGCATATGACTATATATGTGTGTGCATATATGTATATGTAGGTTTACACTTACACACAAACATATGTAATACATATACATACATCTGTATGCAATCGTACATATAATTATATTTGTAATGTTGATTGTTGTTAGTCTATCAGGATTGCATTTTCCTACCTCTTACTTTTTATTGTTATAAACCTAAGATAACAATTGTATAGCTTTCTTATACTTCATTTTTGTCCTCTAACTGAATTGCATTTTTTTCTTACTCTTTCTTCTTAATTATGATTCATGAACATTTGGATTTACTCATTGTTCTTGTTTGCACACAGGTATGATGCTTCTAAACCATTAAAGGTGAAAGCTTCTCACTGTACCATCAGTAGTTTAAATAATACTTTTCTTCTGCAGGATGGTTGTTTTAATATCTGGAAAACTTGGAGATCTTTAATGAGATTTTAAATTTTATAATACTGAATTACTTTTCATTGTGAAGGCATATCAGACTATCTCTTTCTCTTTTTAAATTTTATATGCAGCCTTACTCCACTTGGTTTTCCAACTTACTGACCATCCAGTTTCAAACTCATGATACCTGAAGTTCATTTTATAGTTATTTTGAAATGAGAACAGGTTTTATTCTAGATTTTAATGACTGCTCAGAAAATCAAAATGCTTCATAAAAGAGAAATGTGATTCATTTCTATATATGGTACACGTGTGTGCAGATTAATATCTTGAATTAATATAATGGTAAAATTAAAGTTACATTATTTCCTAATACTATAGTTCCCTAAGACATGGATCCTTAATTAAAGAGACAAGTATATTTTTATTGTTATAGATTATCTAACTGTATTTATTATTTGGTGAGAAGATAACAAACAAAATTAATTTTGAGTTTGATAAAAGAATTAATGACTTTCATCTATTCCAGTTTCTCCATGAAGTTACATGATGGACAGGAAAAGGGAATTAAAACTTAGTATGTAATGAAACAAAACAAAAACAAATTCTTAGGTTGGTATATGGAGGCTTGAGGTAACCCTGGAGAGACCAAAAAGATGAGCAATTAATTGTGCACTCATTGCCCCAGGTTGCATTCACCTTGCATAAAAAATGCAATGGAGATACACCATAAACCAATTATAATTCATATTCTAAATTCTTCCATTAAATACAATATCTAGTAACTTACCATTATCTTTATTTAATATTTAAAAAACCAGTCTATTTCTATTCTTTTCTGTTCTGGTCTTGTCTTGTCTTGTCTTGTCTTTCTTTTTCTTTTTTTCTTTATGAGACAGAGTCTTGCTGTCACCCAGGCTGGAGTGCAGTGGCAAGATCTCAGCTCACTGCAAACTCCACCTCCTGGTTTCAAGCTATTCTCCTGCCTCAGTAGCTGGGACTACAGGCATGTACCACCATGCTTGGCTAACTTTTTTGCATTTTTAGTAGAGATGGCGTTTCACCATGTTTGTCAGGCTGGTCTCGTACTCCTGACCTCAAATGATCCCCACTGCCTGGGTCTCCCAAAGTGCTGGGATTACAGGCATGAGCCTCTGCTCCCTGACAAAAAGGCAGTCTATTTCTGAAATTATTATTATAATATTTTTATGTGCAAAAATTATTCCAGTAGAGAGGCAGACTACACAATCCAAGAGCTAATGTAATTTTGTCATTTTTTTCTATGAGAAAAACAAATAATTTCTTTCTCAGTAATTAAGATTTTATATCAAAAATTTAAATAGTAAACACAACATTTTAAAAAACTTTTGCACTGAAAACATTTATTTAATGTATATTCATTCTTCACTTCATTTTATTAAAATGTTTAAGGTCTTCTAGGATAAGCAAATCACATATCAAAACACAACAAAACTCTACTTTTATCCATAATACTTTTTAAAGTTTGTGTCACATAATCTAACTAGGCTGTATGATCTAATTTAAAATTCATCCCTTACCTATTACTTTGATGGTTCCAAATTCTAAAATCTTACTAAATCTTTTTTTTTTGACAGAGAGTCTGGAGTCTGACTGTGTTGCCCAGGTTGGAGTACAGTGACACCATCTAGGCTCACTGCATCAGCCTCCTGGGTTCAAGAGATTACTGTGCATCAGCCTCCTGAGGAGCTGGGATTAGAGGCACACCACCCGGCCCAGCTACTGTTTGTATTTGTAATAGGGACAGGTTTCACCATGTTGGCCAAGCTGGTCTTGAACTCCTGACCTCAGGTGATCCGCCTGACTCAGCTTCCCAAAGTGCTGGGATTACAGGCATGAGCTAAAGTCTTTCTAAATCTTAAACAACCCTTTAAACTGGACTCTGTTTTCATTCCCTACCTGTTGGTTAAGTTTTGCTCAGAACCATCATATTAATATCTTTAAAACAAAATCAAGATCATGCACTACAAATGCTCAAAATCTAGCCATAGAGTACTACTTTTCACTAGACAAAAGGAGTGCATAACACAATATACTTTTCTGTGGATTGTTCACTAATTTTTACTTAGGAAAACTGTATCTTGACATTTCTTACTATTTCTGATGAAATCTTTCTCTTCTTGTCCTTACAGCATTTTGTGCCACTATTATCATGCTTACTTTAATTCTAATACTTAAAATCATAGAAACAAATGGCATTATACTATTTTCAATAACTATTTGGTTTTCTAAATTAATTTTATACCTTAGACAAACATCCTATGTTCTCATTTATTTGTGGGATCGAAAAATCAAAACAGTTGGACTTATGAACACAGAGAGTAGAAGAATGGTTAATACAGGCTTGGAAGGCTAGTGGGAAATGTGGGGAGGAGTTGGGTATAAAAAATAATAGAATGAATTAGAGCCCACTATTGGATGGCACAATAGCATGACTATAGTAATGTATAGTAATTGTACATTTTAAAATCACTTAAAGAGTGTAATTTCTTTGTAACCCAATGGGAAAATGCTTGAGGAGATGGATACCCCATTCTCCGTGGTGTGCTTATTTCACATAGCGTGACCATATCAAAAAATGTCATGTACCCCATAAATATATACACCTACTGTGGACCCACAAAAATTAAGATATAAAAGAAAGTATATTATAATGTGTTTTCAACAGTCATCATTCAACATTCATTTGGCAACTCAGCAATAACAATTGACCAACTCAACAAATGTTAAGTATTAGAGTTAGAAAAAAAAATAAAATATTGGCTCACTTCTTGAAAAACTCAGCTTGAGTTATGGCAGTCGGCCATTTAACCATATAATTATACCTCATTGTGATCCATGCTATAATAGAATATATAAAAATGGTTGTATTCACATTAAATCAGAAGGTATAAACTTTGTGGGAATTTTGGACTTCACCTATTGAAAAAAAAGCACAAAGAGCAGGACTAAAGAGTGAAAGTGACTTTTCGGACAGATAAAAGTGGAATAAAAAATTGGGGGAAGAATGACTAACATGAGCAACACATTGGGATAGAAAACGCCTCTCTACTAATATTTTCTTCAACAAATGAGGATTATAAGTTATTAATTTATACCTATAAATAAAACAAAGGGAGCCAAGCTTCATTCATAAAATTTCTTGGCACATCTAAGATTATTTTAAAAGTGCTGCTGGTTCAAATATTTATGCTACATTCCTACTTTGCTAGCAAATGAGTGGTTAAGTCCCTTGGGTTCAGTATCTTCTCCTCTGAAAATGCACTGAGGTCTGAAATGACAAATTTTAGTGCTTCTCACTCCCCCTTTGATGCCATAAATTGACAATGTAGCCTCTGTTCTCATATGCATTCAACAAGCTGGTACAATAATATCCTTACATTTCACTTTTTACTCTAGAGGCTTTATCCTAAAAAGCAACTGTTGCAACTTTATAGCTTTGAAAAGGCATGTTGACAACTTCAGACTCATCATATTCTTTCTGCTGAGTGGCATTTTAATAATGAAAAGAGATATATAGTGGGAATACAGATAGTGAATAAGAGAGAAGAGGATAGAAGAAATTGCATTCAACTGGAATATCACAAATGCCACATTACTATTTTAGCATTGCATATTCAAATAAATAACTTCCATTTACCTTTGTTTAAAACACCCAGGTAGGAAAGAATGAAAATTATGTAAGTTAAAAAACAGAACCAAATGGTATAGCATCTTCCTCTCCAAGACACACAGAGAGCATTGCCGTCATCCATTTCACTACTACTAATACATGCTCTGAGTCTGAAAAGTTAATTTTTCACTTCAAATATCAGTATTTCTAATTTCATTTTCAGTATCTGTTTTATCCCTTTATGGCCTCAGTTACAATAGGGGTTTTTGACAATTGGGTCATATATGGAGTGCAACAGTCCTTGAATTGAATTTTTATGACTCATCTGAAGATTGACCATTCTCTGTCTTTGAACACTGCTGCTACCAAAAGTAGGACAAATACAGCTTTCATTTTTAACTTTCATATGGTGTTTAACTTTTCTGTAAATTTCATTATGGAAAGAATAGGTATTGAAATAATGTCTTTTAACTAAATGAAGCCAACATTGGATTAAATTCATTTGTAGCAAATAATGGTCATGGGAATATAAATACTTTTGAGTTCTATATTTGCATTTCCTAATGAATAAACTAAAATAAATATGTATTATTTATAAGACAATGCTGAGAATATTTGTCAATGACATTGTATTTATCAATAAATCTTTTCCATGTGGTTAAATAGCCATAGCATTGAATTAAATTCCTGTTAATAAAACATAAACTACAATGTGAATAATTATTACTATCTACTAGCATGAAGCAAATATATATATATTTTTAACTAAGATAGTTTAACGTTGAGAAAATCCTATGAGTGGCAGCAGGAAACGTGTGTGGATAAGAGAATCACATCAAAATTGGAGTGCATGGAAAGAGAGGGCTGAACACACAACTCACACAATGCCCTTGATCGCTGTACATAAGCCAAGCTCTTACATTTTAAGTGTGATCCTATGCAATGTGCCAAATTCATGCTTACTTAGCCTAAACAGGTAACAGTATCCCCTAATTACACATATTCAGAATAGTATCTCATCTTTTTTTGTACCATTTCTTTATATAAAAGAATGTTATGATTAATGACAAAGTAAGCACTAATATAATAACCAAATATAATCAAGTCGTGGATTATTATGTGTTTTGTCTAAATATGCTGTCCATGTAACTTTGGAAATTATTATTTTTTAATTCTTAGTCTCAAATAAATAAATTTCTCCTTGAGATAGTACTGAATATTTTTACTATTCTAATTGAAATTCAGGAATACCCATCTGATGCTTACTTATTTGACAAATAAAAAATGATTATACATAGAAGAATATGCTTTCCCTAAAATCTATAATATTTTCCAAGAAAAAGAAGAGCAAGTTCTGGGTAACATTTCTGTTTTTCAAAATCATACAGGTTGTTTATAACCTGTCCAATTTTTGGTTTAAAAGACCCAGAAAATTTAAGGGCAAAATCTACCCAAATTAGAGATTTTCAAAAGATTTTACAGTACTACAGATTGAATTAAAAACATGGTGGTACAAATAGTTAAAGAGATATTTCAATTTCATGTATAAGAATTGTTATTGTTAAGATATTAGTTCTTTCCAATTTGATCCATAGTATCAATACAAACCCAATAAAAATCCCAATGAGTTGTTTTGTGGATATTGACAAACCGATACTAAAGCATACGTGAAAAGGCAAAATACCCAGAATAGCCAGCACAAGATTGAAAAGCACTAAGGTTGGTGGACTGACAATACACAACTTTGACTTATTTGCTATACCATATGTTGCAAAGATCAAGACAGTGCAGTTTTGGTGGAAGAATAGACGGATCAATGGAACAGAACAGAAAGCCAAGAAATAAATTCACATAAATATACTCAACTGATCTTTCATAAAGAAACAAAGACAATACAACAGAGCAAAGATACGTCTTTTAATCAGTGGTTCTGAACAAGTAGAGATCCACGTGTAAAGAATAAAAACAAATTAAATCCAGACACATACTTTAACACCCTTAACAACAACAACAACAAGAAAAAACAATGGATTGCACGCCTAAATATAAAATGTAAAACTTAAAACTCGCCGGGCGCAGTGGCTCACGCCTGTAATCCTAGCACTTTGGGAGGCCGAGGCGGGCAGATCATGAGGTCAGGAGACGGAGACCATCCTGGCTGACACGGTGAAACCCCCTCTCTACTAAAAAATACAAAAAACGAGCCGGGCGCGGTGGCGGCGCCTGTGGTCCCAGCTCCTCGGGAGGCTGAGGCAGGAGAATGGCGGGAACCCGGGGGGCGGAGCTTGCAGGGAGCCAAGATGGCGCCGCTCACTCCAGCCTGGGCGACCCAGCCGGACTCCGTCTCAAAAAAATAAATAAATAAATAAATAAAACTCTAGAAGATAACACAGGAGAAAATCGATAATGACTTTCCATTTTGTGATGACGTTTTAGATATGACACCATAGGCACAATCCATGAAAAAACAATTGATAAGAGGGACTTCATTAAAATTAAAAACAAACTCTGCTCTGAGAAAGAAACCATCAAGATAGTAAATAGACAAGTCACAGAATAAGGGAAATATTTTAAATACATATCTGATAAAGTACTGTTTTCCAAAATGTATAACATGCTCTGGAAATTCAATAAGAAAAGAAACAATTTTATTAAACTAGGCCAAATACCCACATATATATATCATCAAAAGAGATATACAGATGGCAAACAAACATAGAAAAACATGCTGTGCATCATATGGCATCAGGGAAATGCAGATTTAAACAAGGAGATTCCGATACCTATCTATTAGAATAGCCAAAATCCAGAACAGTGATGACACCAAATGCTGGCAAGGATGTGGAACAACAGTAGTTCTCATTTATTGCTTGTAGAATGGAAAATGGTAGAGCTATTTTGAAGACGGTTTGGCTTCCTCTTAAACAACTAAACATACCCTTACCACGCATTCCAGCAATCATACTCCTTTATATTTACCCAAAGAGGTTAAAAACATATGTCCACTCAAAAGCTGCACATGGATGTTTATAGCAGCTTTGTTCGTAACTGCCAAACTTGGAAGCAACCAAGATGCTCTTCAGTAGGTAAATAGAGAAATAAGCTGTGATATATTTAGGCAATAAAATGTTAGGCAATGCTAAAAAGAAATAAGCTATTAAGCCACGAAAAGACATGGGGAAAACTTAAATGGTTACTATTAAGTGAAAGAAGTCAATCTGAAAAAGTTACATGTGATATGATTCCACCTACAGCTGACCTTTGAACAACATGGCATGGATTTAAACTGTGTGTGTCCACTTAGACAAAGAATTCATTTTCAAGCAAACGCAGATTGAAAATGCAGTATTCAAGTGATGCTTTAGTATGCAAACCAAGAGATGACTGTATATGACATTCTGGACAAGGCAAAAACCATGGAGAGAGTAAAAAAGTCAGGGATTTGCAGAGAGGGAGGAATGAATAGGTGAAGCAGAGAGGAAATATGTGAAAATACTGTGTAGAATAACAAAATGGTGGAAACATGTCAATACACGTTTGTCTAATCTCATAGGACATACAACACAAAGAGTGAACTCTAAGGTGAACTGTGGACTCTGAGTGGCAATGATGTGTTAATGTAGGTTCATCAGTTGTAACATATTCCACTCTGGTTGGGGATATTGATAATTGCTGAGACTATGCATGTGTGGAGGTAAGAGGTTTATGGGAAATCTCTGTCTTACTCTCAATTTTGCTGTAAACCTGCAACTGCGCCAAACAAGTCTTTAAAAAGGCATATTTATTTTATGCTAAAAGTACAATATGTGTGTGTGTGTGTGTGTGTATACCTATTTTGAGCCATTTAAAGAACAAAAGATAAGAGTGGCATGGCTTTTTCTAGTATCTGCTAAGTATTTTTTTATGTTTCACTTGTAACAAGTATCTTAGAGCATTTTCCAACAAATAAAGCCTTATCTTCCACAGGGACTTAGTAGCAATAACAAAATAACTTATCTTCAGTACGCTAGCCAGCTACACAGCTCTTTGCCTGCAAGGTGGCTTGGGTCACAATGAAAAATAGGCCTTAGTTAATTGGTTTCTCTGTAATAATAAATTAGTATATTGATACCATTGTAAAATTTATATATCTAGAATGTCGATTGGAAACAAGCTCTTTCTAATCAAGTTTCAAAAGCAAGAATTTGTTTTAAAGACAGGAGAAAATGTTATAAAAATTGTTCTTAGTTGTTAGTGCTCCTGGTCACCCAAACTTTATAGCACAAATTTCCTCTCTGGAAGCTACTGGACTATCTCGATCTTGTTTAAGATCTTGATTTGTGTGTGTGTATGTGCTCCTCACATTTCACCTCAGAGCAAGTAAATTGACATGTACACTGTCTTCTGTTGGAACAAATAAATAGATGAGGATATAGATGACCCAGAGTAGACCATTGTTAATATAATACTATCATAGAGGCACATGGAGTTGCAAAATCTATCTTTCAGATTTCTACTGATGGAGCTTTTTGGTCGAGAAGATGAGTCAACACAGATAAACTGAGCAAGAAAGTATATTGGTGCAATCATTAATTTTGTCATGGCGTTGTTTGTGTTATACAGTACTCAGAAATAATTGTTATATGATTATAGAATTACAGAAGCTTAGGCTTGAGCCTCCAAAGCCTTAATGTGGCACTGTCTTCAAAGGAAGAGGAGAGGTAGAAGAAACCTAACAGAGAGAAAATCATGTTTGTATGCTTTCTCTTAAGAATATGAAGGTAAGGTACCATTGCTGCCACCTGCAGTGGTCAGGAGTCTAGCATGAGAACAGTAATACAAGCGCAAGGACATGTTATATAACGAAGATAGTGAATTTGAAATGAAGTCAGAAAACTGCCCCAGAGACATGGAGTGAACTAAATTTCAGTTTGTGACACTGTCTTTTGTTTTGTTTTGTTTTCATGCAAGAATCAGAGGAACTACGGTGAGGACTAAGAAGCTCATGGATGGTAAAAAAGAGAGACAGTGAGTATCTTTTGAGAAGTTCAGCTATGAGAAATTGAATGATATATGGAAAATAGAAAGTGTGGAAAGGGAAATGTGTGCACAGGTGTGTGTGGGTTTACATAGACATGAAACTTTTAGGAAAAAATGAGAGTTCCTAGACACAGAGAGGGGCACATCACTCACTGGAGATTGTCAGTGGATGGGGTCTAGGGAAGGGATAGCATTAGGAGAAATACCTAATATAGGTGACGGGCTGATGGGTGCAGCAAACTACCATGGCATGTGTATACCTTTGTAACAAAAGGTACCCCAGAACTTAAAGCATAATTTAAAATGAAAAAACAAGAAGAAAGGAAAATGCAAGCAATTAAAGGAATACTAGAGTAGGCAAAGTCCAGAGAATGTTGAAAGAGAGAGAGAGTAATAAACAAAATGGGAACTTTAAAAATTGTATAAATTTAAGTGGTACAAGTGCAGTTTTGTTACATGGATATATTGCATAGTGGTGAGGTCTGGTACTTTTAAGGGAGAATGAATATTTAAGTTAAGATAGGGCCAGGCCTAAAGGATATGAGGCTGGGGAACCCAAACAGTACATGGGCCCAATTGATTGCCCGTAAACAGAGCCCTCATGTTAATTCCTTTCACATCTCTTGGGAATAACTTTAAAGACAGAAATGCTAACTATTTTCTTAGCATGCATATTAAGAAAACAAAGATAGAGTGTCTTGAGAAAACTGGCTCAGAAAGATTGAGATGAGGGAATAATTTCGATCGCTAAATGTGCAGGAGAAAGAAGGCCTCGTAGACTTTTCCACCATAAGGTTCATTTCCCATTGCTAGATATGTGTGAGATTTGAGGAAAGTATAATATAATAGTGGAGAATACAATCATGAGAATAGCCGTGTGAAGAATACAAAACATGATCACATTATGCATGGCATTGATAATCTCAGTGAATTAGAAGGACTGTCACCTTGTGCTGGGCTCTGAACATCTGTGTCCACCCACAGTTCATATGTTGAATTACCAGTGTGCTGGTATTAAGAGGTGGGGCCTTTGGGGAGTGATAATGCTATCAGGATGAAGCTCTCATGAATAGAATTAGTGTCCTCCTGACCAGGCGTGATAGCTAATGCTTGTAATCCTAGCACTTTGGGAGGCCTAGGCGGGCAGATCTCTTGAGGCTAGGAGTTCGAGGACAGCCTGCCCAACGTGGCGAAGCCCCGTCTCTCATAAAAATGCAAAAATTAGCTGGGCTTGATGATGTATGCCTGTAATTCCAGCTATTCGGGAGGCTGAGGCAGGAGAATCACTTGAACCTGGAAAGCGGAGCTTGCAGTGAGCCGAGATCATGCCACTGCACTCCAGCCTGGGCAACAGAGCAGACTCTGTCAAAAACAAACAACAACAACAACAACAACAAAAAACCAAACAAACAAAAACACTTGCCCTGCCTCTTTTACCATATGAGGACACAGATAGAATACATCATTTCTCAACCAGAAACCAGGCCCTACCAGACACCAAATCTACCAGCACCTTGATCTTGGATTTCCAAGCCTCCAAAACTGTGAGAAATAAATTTCAACTGTTTGTTAGCCACTCCGTTTATGGTATTTTGTTATAACAGTCTGAATGAACTAAGATACTAAGATACCTTATAAAGATCATGGCTCTGCCTCCAGACTTCGGCATTTGAAATGCGAGCCTACAGGTGCAGTCCTGGAGGTCCCAGCTCCCCTCTTCATTGCCTCTGCTTATTTCTACCAACTTAGCGTGTTGTGATATTAAATACTACATTTTTCTCTCAGCCTTCAGGGTGCTTCTCCAAGTAGTAAATTGGGAATATTTAAGTTATCTTCATGGTGATCCTCATCTATCAAAAAGTTTTTTTAATACATGATAAATTAAATGATTTGTTAACCAGAAATCAGTGTAAGGTTTAAAAGTCTTGACAGAAATACTGACATTTTATCTTTTATGGTATTACAGAAACAATTGTGCCTATCTCTGAAATTTCAGTGATTTTACCTACCACGTAAAAGGAGACGAACGAAATGAATATTTATATTTGTTCCAAATAAAGCTATCTTTGGGCTGTAATCAGTAAATTATAAACTTATACATAAATGAGAACTATATAAAAACATTTGTTGTAAGAATTTAAGTTTTCAAAATTCCCATTTCTGCAGGTGTAATCTCAACCTCAAGTTTTACATATTAAGTTACAAAAACAGTTATTTCCTCACAAGACATTATATTCGGAAGAAACAAAATGACCCCGATAGAATCTCTTCTATTTCTCCATTATCAAACTAATCTAGACCATAACAACAGGCCAGTTGCTATGGCCTGCAAGATTATCAGTGATGGAAAGTGTAACATCTTCCTTGAAATTCTGATTTAAATTTCACTAGCTTTCACCTAAATCATCTCTATGTATTATAATCTTGGTGAAGACAGAAAACAGTACTTCAACAACTTCAGTGCAATGGAGGACCAGAAATTGCCCGTTCCTTGCCCCCGTTTGTCCTCACCTACCCCGCACACGCCATGAGTGTTACATCTAACTCTTTAGCATTCCTAACAGCACTATGCCCTTTGTCTTTCTCGAGAGTGCTTTCTCTTTCTTTCCACAACTACAACGTTTGCTCCATATTAATGATCAAAACTAAAGGTCATCCCTGCAAAAACATTTCTCTGTTATCCTAAGAGTCTTCCCCTTGTTCTTGCTCATGCAACAGAGTAACACGTCTTGGAGTTGTTTGTTTAGATGCCAATCTTCCCCATTAATTAGCGGTCATTTTATGACAGGAAGTCACTTCACCTAGAATCTAGCATGTCTCCCTGCAGATTAGTGAGGACTTAATGAGTGAATTAATGCACACTTCCATTCTCCCTAAATAATGACTTTTCAACTCCATCTAAATCTGTAACTATTTTTCCCTATTCACATAAATATTGCACAATATTTTTTTTTAAAAAAAAGAGTATTCCGAACCTTTAGTTGAGTATAACAAGCTTAAAGAGGGGAGAAAACTCAGTGAACTTTCAAATTTCATATGTTCGTTAGTTTAATTAATCACTTAAACATTATTTGCAATGAGCATTTTGCTATGCTTTACGTGGCTAATGGTGAATAAAACAAAATCCTCATTTTGAGTTTATCAAGTGGAGGAGGCAAACCAGAGAGAAGTAAAGAGTATTTTTAAAATGTGAAGCACATTAAAAGGAACAAACAATAAATTAAAATAAAAAATACGGGACACTAGCTGCAGTGGTGGATGCATGGCTGGACCTGTGTGCTCTGTGGAGCCCATGGGGGCTGGGGACAGGTGAGAGCCCTGCCCCCTACTGAGTTGGCTGAGGGGGAGCCCTGCTCTCCTGGGCACAGCTGCAGTTGCCCAGCTTGGCTCCAGACCCGGGCATCCCTGCACTGTCAGGGGCCCAGGAAGCCCCTAACCCCTGCATGCTGGACAGTGCCTGCTCCTGCTCCCTGGCCTCTACCCTCTCCCAGCACCCACTCTGGGTCGGACCAAAGTTGTGGCTTTGCCTGGACGCTGTTGGAACCCAGCTGGGTGTGCACGTGCTCAGGGTGGTTCTGATACACCCATCCACTGCTGCCTCAGCCCTCTCTGGACTCCAGGAGCACATGAGCATGGGAGGGGAGCTGGGAGTGCTGAGGGTGGCTCAGTACAGAACTGCAAACGCCTCTTGGCATGGACAGCCTGAGGTGCCATGTAAGCATGTTAAAGGCAGACAGGTTCCTAGGCAGGAATGAGAAAGTCCCCAGTGAAACCACACACCTTCAGGCCAGAGACAGCCTGAAGCCTGGAGGCTGGACTGCTAGTTCTGGGCCAAGTCTGTAGCTCAGAGTCAGGACTTCATTGATGACCATTGTCAATCAAATGGTGCTTTCTTCAGGTCCTCCCGTGGCTGCCCATGGACCAATCAGTACACACAATCTTCATTCGGAGCACATTGAAACCCCAGACTCAGCCAGACTAACACCAATTGGGATGACCTTCCTGTGGAAAGCAGCCACCCACTCCAGGTCTCCTGAGAGCTACTCTGCTGCTCAGTGAAGCTGCTTTCTGCCTTGCTCACCCTCCAGTTGTCTGCATACCTCATTCTTCCTGGATATGAGACAAGAACTTGGGCCCCTCCAAACGGCAGAAATGAAAGAGCCGTTAACACAAATGGGACTAAAACTTGCCCCCCGCTTGCCACATTGTGGACTACAAGGAGAGAAGAGCTGCTACCCCCTGGGAGCCCAAACCTCAGGATGCCCCAGTCCAGGGCTGTGACACACTGCAGCACCCTCTGGGCTCTGCTGTTCCTAGCGTCTGAACTTTTGGGTGCCATCATGTTCCCCTTGCCCCAACATTGGTGCCCACAGTGGAAGCTGTTGCAGTACGTCTGGTCCAGCCACAGCCTCACACAGAGCCAGCACCTGCGCCAGTGCCTGGAGCTGCCCATGCAGCCACAGCTGGCCCGGCTGGCTGTGCACAGTGGCCGGATCCCACACTCACTCACTCACACACCCTCAGAGAGGCACTCTGTGCCTGGCTCGCCCTTTGCAGACATGGGATCCGGGCAGGTAGCACAAGCTGAGCGCAGCCTGCCCGACCAAGTGGACAGAAGCAGCTCAGCACGTGCAAGTGAAACACAAACATAGGTGCCACCAGCCACAGCGGTTTCTGCCTGGTGAAGCAACACTCTAAGGATCCCGAGACACAGGGAAACTTGTGAAGGTGGAAGTGATCTGTTTCTCTGTAACATATTTCATCTCTAAACATGTTGTGAATGCTCACTAAATAATTACCAATAAATGAAGAAA
This sequence comes from Theropithecus gelada, assembly GCF_003255815.1. Classification (NCBI taxonomy): domain Eukaryota; kingdom Metazoa; phylum Chordata; class Mammalia; order Primates; family Cercopithecidae; genus Theropithecus; species Theropithecus gelada. The sequence goes on along the minus strand of NC_037669.1, from coordinate 4,798,977 downwards.
TGATTTCAGAATGTCTCATGAGTTTCACTTGGTGGAATTAATTATCATATCTAGACGGATATATAAAGATTTTTCTATGTACTTAGAAAGTTGTCCATCCAAAAAAGTCGATAAGACCAACTGTTACCCAGATCCTGGCATTTAATTCAAAATGGAATTCGGATAGGCCTCTCTTGGTTTATTCCTCCCAAAATATATCATCTTGCAATATTTTTCCATATGTGTAAGTTAAGCTTTGTGAATCCTTACTTCCATAGCAATGTATCCCCTTTTATAGGAAATGTTGGTCTTCATGACTTTATTCATCTTACATATGACACAGGAAGAATATTAAATTATTTGTTGATACCATCACAACAAATTCTATACGAGATTCTGGAGGTAACGTCTATGGATTCTTTGGAGAAGGAAAATCTATAAAGTAATTCTAACAATGATGAAAAAAGAAATAGTTGGAAACCATATTCATTCTTCTTCCCTTTCCATATCCACTGAAATTGATCCCATATTTGCATTCACTTTATAAAACTGTTGACATAAATATAAATAAGTTATTGGGTGAGCCATTTAAAAATAATTTGTAACATAAGAAAAGAATGCGCTTACCCAAAAGGATCGCTGATGAATTAAATATATAAAGAGATACTTTGGGGAGTGTCACATCTTATTTTTCTTGCCTAATCCACACAGGTACCTTTTTCCTTATGTTATATAGCCTCCAGCTAGTTAGCTGGTAGAGTGAATATAAGGAAACAGGTTCATCTGTATCCCGCATGTTGTTTTTATTTATGAAGCATCCATTTTTGTTAGCACATCTCTCATTCATTCTTCAACAAGTATTTATTGAGCACCTATAATATACCATGCCTGAAAACAGTTCTAAAGTTCAACGGAGAGAGGATTTCCTCTTACAGAGCTTGCACTCACACTAAATCTCTTACCCCATCTTTGCAGAATCCCTCTAACACAAGTATACATTATTCTTACCCTGTCTCATTCAGCTCTTCATAAATGTCTGCTAGGTCATTTAAATAGAAAATAAAGTAGCGAGGATGTTTCATTAGGCTCTGTATTTGGAGGGTGACTGTCACAGGTTGAGTTCTGTTTCCCACCGAATGTATGTGTTAATGTTGTAATGCCCACTACTTCAGAATGGGACTGGATTAGAAGACAAACAGTCTCAACAGGTAACTAAATTAGTATAAGGCCAATAGAGTTGGCCCTAAACTGATTTGACTGATGTCCTTATAAAAAGAGGAAATTTACAAACAGGCAATGAGGGAAGACCATGTGAAAACACAGGGAGAAGACAGCCATTTAAAAGCCAAGGAAAGCGAGCTCAGAAGAAACCAACTCTAATTTCTGAAGAAATTCAGTCTAATTTCTAGCTTCCAGAAGGAGGACAGAAGGCATTCCTCTTAAGTCACTCGCCTGTGATACTTTATTAAGACAGCCTAAGAAAACTAAGACCATAGACTAAAAAAAAAAAATCTATGTCCTAATCTCCAAAACCTGTGAATGTGAACGGATTTGGGAAAATAATTTTTGTTAATATAATTAAATTAAGAATCTCAAAATGAAATTCTTCTGGATAATGCACATGTATCCTAAATGCAATGTGTCCTTAAAAAGAGAAGAGACACACAGAAAGAAGGAGAGGAAGGTTTTGTGAAAGTGGAAGCAGAGTTGGAGTAATGCAGCTACCAGATAAGGACTGATTGGCACCACCAAAAACCAGAAAAAGCAAGGAAGAATTCTCCTCTAAAGGCTTTAGAGCAGTGGTCCCCAACCTTTTTGTCCCCAGGGACTGGTTTCGTGGAAGAAGTGGGGGGTGGAGGGCTTGGGGATGAAATTGTTCTACCTCAGATTATCAGGCATTAGATCATAAGGAGTGTGCAACCTAGATCCTTCACATGCTCAGTTCACAATAGGGTTCATGCTCCTATAAGAATCTAATGCACCTGCTGATCTGAGAGGAGGTGGAGCTCAGGCGGTAATCCTCTCTTGCCCACTGCCTACCTCCTTCCATGAGGCCCAGTTCCTAATAGGCAACAGTCCAATACCAGCCCACTTGTCTAAGTCCCGGTGTTGGGGACCCCTCATTTAGAGGGATTTTGGCCCAAATGATGCCTTGATTTGGAACTCTGACCTCCAGAACTATAAGATAATATTTTTCTCTTGTTTTAAGCCACCCAGTGTGCGATAATTTGTTACTGCAGCCCTAAAATAAGAAACCCTGAATTTTTCCTCTAAAGAATGCCACTTCTGAATTCCAGAGCCTGAACACTTTACTACACTGAGCTCCCTGTACTTCACTGCACCATACTCACTGAGATTTCTAGAGAAAAGACCACAGGTGAATTGTTAAAATGTCCAAAGTGACTGTTGATTTTATATATACCTTCAAGCTTGACCCACTCATGATTCTTCCTTTAAAAATAATCTGTGGACATTTTATTTCCTAATCTACTCTGTTATTTTTTTTTTTAAATTTATTATTATTATACTGTAAGTTGTAGGGTACATGTGCATAAAGTGCAGGTTTGTTACATATGTATACTTGTGCCTTGTTGGTGTGCTGCACCCATCAACTCGTCATTTACATCAGGTATAACTCCCAATGCAATCCCTCCCTCCGCCCCCCTCCCCATGATAGGCCCCGGTGTGTGATGTTCCCCTTCCCGAGTCCAAGTGATCTCATTGTTCAGTTCCCACCTATGAGTGAGAACATGCGGTGTTTGGTTTTCTGTTCTTGTGATAGTTTGCTAAGAATGATGGATTCCAGCTGCATCCATGTCCCTACAAAGGACACAAACTCATCCTTTTTTATGGCTGCATAGTATTCCATGGTGTATATATGCCACATTTTCTTAATCCAATCTGTCACTGATGGACATTTGGGTTGATTCCAAGTCTTTGCTATTGTGAATAGTGCTGCAATAAACATACGTGTGCATGTGTCTTTATAGCAGCATAATTTATAATCCTTTGGGTATATACCCAGTAATGGGATGGCTGGGTCATATGGTACATCTAGTTCTAGATCCTTGAGGAATCGCCATACTGTTTTCCATAATGGTTGAGCTACTCTGTTATTTATATTAAATCTTGGTATTATCACTTTTCCTACTGGCCAAAACCTCTAGTTTAGTCTAAACAAGAGATAAGTTTATTTTAAGTTAAATTAGATAAACAGTAACTTTTTAAAAATAACTATATCTGACTATGCAAATAGTCCCTTCTTCAGTATTTCCAATTCCCTCCACAACTTTGCCACATCAACTTAAATAGGATTTTACACTCTGATATTGATTGTAATCTATTATAAAAGAAAATAGACCCTAAATCTAGGGAAGACACCTAGAAGAAGCAAAGACATAAGATAAATGGATGTAAGGAGAAACTCAAATACAATTATGTGATCACGGCTCATGGTGCTCTGAAGAGAACTAGCACAGATATATAGAAGGGAAAGCAATTCTACTGAAAATCCAGCTCATTCCCTGTATCATGCATGTAAGAACTCTTGAGTCCAGACAGATAAAATGACTTTAGTTGTATATCCGTAAGTAGAAGAGAAGCTCCTGGTACCCATTCCTTTTCCAGGAAGCAAAGCAAGACCTCAGGAATTCGAGGTTACCTAGCAGACAGAAGGGCTCTGATGGGACTGGTTGTAGGAAGTTTAGTGCGATGGCTTCATGTGATTCAGAGAGGGTACTCACCATCAGCACTCTGCTTAGTGGGGTGCTCTTTAATGAATCTGCTTCAGGAAGAACTACTTTAGCCAAGATTTTCTTTTATTTAAATGAGTAACAGGTGGTAGAAAAAAAAAAAAAACAAAAATTATACGTAAGAAGAACCGGGTGGTAATACTTTGCCACTAACTAGCTTTGCAACCAACTAGCTTTGCGACCAATTAGCTTTGCAACCAACTCGCTTTGCAAACAAGGTCTGATGACTTCATTTATCTGAGCATCAACTGACTTAATAATACCTACTTTGAAAGAGTTATGTAAATATTAGAGACATTCTAATAGTTGAGGAGAGTATGCAAACATATACAATAAATTATATCATTACATTTTATTTTCTAATCGAATTAAGGATTTTACTAGAGACTAAGCCACTGTCACAGTCCCAGATTCATGAAGAAACCAAAAAGTAGCAGGGGCTGAACTTCTGTTTTGCCACTTCGAGTTTTTAAAGAGGTAAAACAAAGATGGTGATAAAAAGTTTCCCATCTCCCACTAGTCTTACTACAAAACGTCTGACATTTCATGAGACTTTCTTGTGTAGTAAAGGCACACACAATCAGAAGCATAATTCTGATTAACTGGCTACCAATTGCAATGCCAATGAATGGAAAGGTCCTTAAGAGTACACACAATCCAGGTCTCCCTTCTTACCTAGGAGGAGCCCTTTTATATCTAAACTTGATACATGATATCTTGAGAAGATGACTGCATTGAGGCAGGAAGTAGGTCCTAGCAAGATTCCTGGAATGTAAGTCGGGATGAAGAGAGGACAGAGCTGAGCAGAAGGTATGTCAGGTGGCAGTCCAATGAGCTCATAAACTTACACTGGAATGTTCCTCAGGAGTATGGCAGAATTGTCAGTCACCATCAACTGCAGGCATAGGCCAGTACAGCTTCTTGCCATGCCCCATGGTTTATCCAAACCCTCCAGAGTTTTATATTATATATTATATTATAGTGTGTGTATATACACATATATACTGAGACTTTGATTCCTATATGATTTAGTAGACTAACGTGGCTCTCTGTGTATTATCTGTGGGCTCATTTTGAATACACATGACAGGACATGATCTACAATGAGCAACTTGAGAGAAATAAATACATATAAAATTGACATGATGTAAAACCAAACTTCACTTTAATCTTTCACTTTTGCTGCTGATGAAATAAGATTCAGAGAAATCTAAAGCAGAGACGTGACCAGAACACAATGATTCTGATATCAGGTTCAGTGTGTGTTGTATTAGCTGACAGCGGACTCATTACCACATTTATGTCACTGAAGCACCTAACTATTTAGGGAGAACATAACTCCTTCTATTGTGATATAAGACATTATTAACAAGCATCGCTAAGAATCTTGGAGATTTAAATAAATGCGCACATTTCAAATTTTTAAAAATGTAAGACTATTATCTTTTGCTTTTCAGGTTTTTAGCATCCCTATGTTTATACTCCCTGTTTTTGTTTTTAGTCTGTTGCTAGACATAAAAAGAAACCTTGTGGTCATCAGGCTGGAAAAAGGAAAGGCGCTGGTTTAAGACAATTTTTCTGTACTCCAAATAGGAAGTATAAATATAGGGCCACTGAAAACCAAAAGATAATAGTCTTACACCCACTAAAACAACCAATGTTGCATCCACTGAAACAACTAAGACAACTTGAAATAATTTATGCTTAAATGTAAATAATTTTGCTATTTTCTATAATTGCCTTTTTATATCTAATATACAAACTCCAAATTCTATCTATTTAAATAAAATTTATTTATATGTATACTCATCTTTTGTAAGCAAATTGGTAACATTATTTACACAATCAAATATGAAACTCAAAATATAATTTTATTAAATTTTTAAACCTTTATATTATAAATTTTTTGGTGTTTTTTGCTACTTAGGAACCATTTACCAAGAGTATCTGACAACAAAAAATATATTTGAACAGTATTAAAACAGTCAAAGCAGTAACAAGGTATGGAAAGATATTTCAATATAAATTCATTTGATGTACAATTTAAATCACTTGTGCACCAAACTTCAGTGACACGCGATTTACCCATGTAGCAAATCCACACATGTAGCTCTTGAACCTGAAATAAAAGTTGAAGCAGAAAAAAAAACTGTATTTATATTTACTCTAAAGTGGCAGTCATAAAAATTCAAATTATCACTTATTCTAAAATGGAAAACATAAATAAGTAAAACTGCCAGCAAACATAATTTTTTTTAAAATAAACAATTTGCCAAAAAGGAAATATTGAACTCTGGGAATTTAAATTTGTAAGTTGTCTTTAAAACTCATATAATGATTTTTAAATATAAATAAATTTTAAAAGCTGAGCATTTTTTTCTGCCGTAACTACTTTGTTTGAAGTAATAATGATACAGTGTGTCAGCAGGCCAAAATTATAGAAAGAGTTGAAAATGATCATAGCATGAAGAAAATATACTTTTATAGTTTGTGTTTATAAACCTAGGAATAAATTCTCATAAAAAGTACAAGAGAGGAAGGGAACAAAAAAGTCTCAATGGAAAAATAAAATCTGTGTTTTCTGTTGAAAATAAATTAACAAGTCAAGGAATACCCAAGTCATGACTGCAATAAACAGAAATGAAAATCTGTGCTTTTTATCTGTATTTACATCTTCCATGTTCCAGAGTTCTTTGGTCCCTGAAGTTTTTATTACTGTTGTTTTTGCCACAAGGCGTTTTGGCCTCATTTAAATGATTTCCTGATTGACAGACTTAGCCATGGTTTGGAGAACACCACACAGCCCAGAGCATTAGGGGATTCAGTGAGCAGGTGTTAAACCTATTGCAGAGAATATTTCTTTTTATCCACCTCTAATCTTCCCACTGCAGAATTTTTAAACAGATGTTTTAGACAGATTTTTTCTACTTTTCATGTTTCCATGGGGTTGTTTCTCACCTGCTTAATTGCTTCTTTGCCTAATAAAGAAAAACAAAAGGAACACAAAACATACATTCTAACATCCCCTATGAGAAGAAAGTTTCCTTTTTGATTTCTATACTTTCGTTTACTTTTCTTTTAAGGGTGCCAAGTTAGTAATAGAGCTAAACTGAACTTGTCTCCTGGATGTTAGGACTCCTGAATACATAGATTACCTCCTGTGTCCCCAGGTTTGGCGTTCCCTGAGTGTTCACAGTTTCTTGAGTGCTACAGCTCTTTCACCTGCCTTTCCTTTGTCCAGCCTGACGACCACAAGGTTTCTTTTTGGTTCAAGTTTAGCAAAAGACTAAAAACAAACAAACAAACACAAAAACAAACAAACAACAAAAACCAAGGAGCATAAATAAAAGGATGCTGAAAACCTGCTTTAAAAAGTTGATAATGGCCGAATAGGAACAGCTCCAGTCTCCAACTCCCAGCGCGAGCGACACAGAAGACCGGTGATTTCTGCATTTTCAACTGAGGTACTGGGTTCATCTCACTAGGGAGTGCCGGACAATTGGTGCTGGTCAGCTGCTGCAGCACGACCAGCGAGAGCTGAAGCAGGGCGAGGCATCGCCTTACCTGGGAAGCGCAAGGGGGAAGGGAATCCCTTTTCCTAGCCAGGGGAACTGAGACACACAACACCTGGAAAATCGGGTAACTCCCACCCCAATACTGCGCTTTAAGCAAACGGGCACACCTGGAGATTATATCCCACACCTGGCCGGGAGGGTCCCATGCCCACGGAGCCTCCCTCATTGCTAGCAGAGCAGTCTGCGTTCTAACCGTAAGGCAGCAGCGAGGCTGGAGGAGGGGCGCCCGCCATTGCTGAGGCTTAAGTAGGTAAACAAAGCTGCTGGGAAGCTCGAACTGGGTGGAGCTCACAGCAGCTCAAGGAAACCTGCCTGTCTCTGTAGACTCCACCTCTGGGGACAGGGCACAGTAAACAACAATAAAAGCAGCAGAAACCTCTGCAGATGCAAACCACTCTGTCTGACAGCTTTGAAGAGAGCAGTGGATCTCCCAACACGGAGGTTGAGATCTGAGAAGGGACAGACTGCCTGAGCAAGTGGGTCCCTGACCCCTGAGTAGCCTAACTGGGAGACATCTCCCACTAGGGGCAGTCTGACACCCCACACCTCACAGGGTGGAGTACACCCCTGAGAGGAAGCTTCCAAAGCAAGAATCAGACAGGTATACTCACTGTTCAGCAATATTCTATCTTCTGCAGCCTCTGCTGCTGATACCCAGGCAAACAG